>NC_050517.1:33941950-33990193 GCF_002922805.2 Oryzias melastigma | reverse complement strand
TCATTTTTAAGCAACACACTAAATACTTTTTGCAAAATTGGTATTTATTAGGAATTTTTATAGCAATTTTATAAAAAAAAAATTCCTAAATTTTGGTCATCTTCAGCGCTCATATATTGTACTTCAATGGAATTCCCCGTCTTTTAGGATATTTAACATTTAGCAAATAGCTTTTGCATTTTCAGAAACTACTTTCAGCAAAAAGTCTTCACATTAGCATTTTTGTAGGTAATGCAACATTTCTAGTTACTGTCTTGTTGTTTTTTCTGTACTCATTAGTGGAACATGTTCCTGTAATGAGTCCCTCTTGTGTTAGCGAGTCTTTGTCATCTCTCCCATGTCTTCATCCCAGTGCACGCAGTACCGGGAGCAGGCATCCGTGCTGGAGAACCAGCCAACAGGGACGTTCGTCCTGCAAGTGCACGCCGTGGATGCAGATGAGGGAGCCAATGGAAAAGTCAAATACGGCCTAATGCACAGAGACAGCGCCACTCCTGCTTTCCGGATCTACCCAGACACAGGTACATCACACTTGGACTCTCGGGGGTAAAACAGGCCTCAATTATGCACCGAGCTCTGAATACCCTGCACTCAGACAATGTAATTATTGAATGATATGAAAGGGGAGCTTGCAAATATAGTTTGAGATCAAATGTGCATGATTATTAAACTTGGTATTCACATGAGCATAAGTCACAACTAAAAACCTGTATATTGAGCAGCATTTTAATAAATCAGGGACAGCTTGGTGTGGATCTTCAATATAAAAAACTGATTCCACATAATAAGATGGGAGAAAACTAGAAAAGCTATTTTGAAGTCCTAGCATGAGAAGCGAACATGTTATTTTCTTTTCAGCTTGAGGTACATCTCCTGCTTCTGAGGATTTATTAACAAAGCCACTCCGAACGAATGCTCAGCCTCTCTGAGAAATTCATAATTGTTTACTTGTCTTGATTTATGGATTGATGGATGGATGGACTCAGCTGGAGAAATTGGAAATCTACTGAATGGATGAATGGATTTATATGTAATCATGTGTGTGTGTGTGTTTGCCGGGGGGGTGAAGAGGGAGCTGATTATGGTTGTGACTTTGCAGGAGTGATCGTGACAGCGCGGCGCTTCGACAGGGAGCGGCAGAGAGAGTACTCTATTACAGTCACTGCCACAGACTGGGCCGAGGAGCCTCTCATTGGCATCTGCCAGCTCACCGTCCAGATACTCGATCAGAATGATAACAGCCCCAAGTTTGAGAATCTGCGCTACGAGTGTAAGTGCTGGACACACGCTTCTGAAGCAGATGAACGTGGATGAAAATGCTGTTTTTGACATGTTTTTGGTGCATTTTTCTAATGAAGGACGACATATATTTGGAATATTAAACCAAAAATTGCATTTCGGAGTATTTCGTAATTCGTTTTTAATCAGGAGCAGATGAAAAAAAAGCTGTTTGAAAACCAGCTCATTTGTGACATAGGAAATACGGTGGGCGGGGCCACAAGCTCCCTGCTCCACCCCATTCGGATGCTTCCACTGGGTCAAATGAACAACCTATATCCATCCTATAACCAGCCCCCATATGTCTAATTCATTCACACGAGCTTCCTTTGTAGAAGAGATTTCTCTGGAATTCTCCCAAAAGAAAAATTCAATCTCACAATTTTACACAGAAATCAGGTTTTGTCAAATTTCCAATCAATCCAAAATCGAGAAAAGTTCATTTTAAGATTATAAATGATGCATAACCTTGTAAAGTACTTCTAAGATTAATGTTTGGATTTCAAGACAATCCACATGGTTTTTTTGATGAAAACAGAAGGATTTGTTTTTAGACTGTATACACATTAATAGCTTTTGGGAAGATTTTTTATTTCTTCTTCATTCTCCTTTTTAGTTAATTTGGGGAAAAATGTTCTTTTGGTGTATTTTCAAGCAACAATGTTAATGTTTTGATACATTTAGGAAACTTTCATATTCATAAAAACAGATATTCAAAAACCAGACCGCTCTTTATTACATTCCAATAAAAAAAAAAAAAAACTTGTTTATATTCATGAAAAATAAAAAAGGAAGAAATTATTTCACTTCTGTCGTAGATAACAAGTTATACAAAGTATTTATATATATTTGTTTTTGTTTTTGCGTGTTTATATGTTATCCATGTAGGCTGTTTTCAAAGTGCTGTCTGTTGGTCATTACCAAATTTTTGTTAAATTAAAATAACATTTTTTAATTCTTGAAAATCTAGTCAAAAACCGTCTCTGTGCTGCTGCCCCCTACTGGTGGAAACGAGATATTACAGTTAAATTTTGTGATTGGTCAAACGATGTAAGTTTCAGAAGTTTGGCGTCATGATCTGCAGCTCCCGTAATGATAACGGTCCAGCCCCCAAGCCCCGCCCCTCTGACTGGATTTTCACATTTCAGCTGTGGGCAGAGTCAGCCTTCAACTTCCCTGTTTGGTGACCCTTTAAAGTGTCCGATTTTAAAATAACTTAAATGTATTACTCTAAGGCTCATAAAAACTGAGTTTATATTTCCTAATATTTATAGATTATGTTTCAGAATGCCGGATGTATAAACTTTGTTTCGAGCTTCTTCACTTAGAAAATGTGGAGGAGAATATCCGCCTGTGTTGGCATTCATGCTTATGTATCAACTTTACTGCCAATTTCTAGAAAAAGATGAGTGTCTCTTTAGACATTAGCCGTGTCCCGTCTGCTCTGCGATGCCATTTCTTTAATCCCTTGAAACGTTTGAGCTCAGTGATCTAATCGCTTGTCTAATCTAAAGTCCTCTCCTTGTCCTGGAAGAGTTGGTAATCCTACAGTCGAGATGGCTCTCGAATAGCAGCTGGAGATTTGGGTGTCTGGACTGGTTTCGGTGTGACCTCGGGCCGGTTTACCAGAACAGATCGAGGTTCTGAGACTCTTTAATGGAACTAAGCAAAACCATTTGGATCAAGACCGTCTGGAAATGTGGACTTCAGCCTTTAAGCCCTTAAGCTGGAACCCCTGAGGTTCTACATCGAGGATTCACGGCTGAAGGATACACTGATCAACATCACATAATGACAGCAGTAAAACAGCTGGAAGATCTTTATATGTCAGTTAAAGCAGTTTTAAAAAGAGATAAAACACCTTCAGAAAAAACGGATTTGGACTCCTGTTGGTGTAAAAACGGCTCCGACCAGCATGGAGGCAAATGTGCTTTAACCCGAAAAGAAGTGTTTACCCAGAGACGAACACTTAATCAAATACATTTAATCAGAGGCACCTGGCTTTTACTAACCCTCCTAATTCTTTTGGAAGCAGCGATGATGTTTTCCATCTCACGGATTCACCTTTAGTGCAGTTTTTGTGATGAAGTTCAACTCATTTTAATCTAAACTGGTTTGTGCCTAATGTGAGGACCATGTGAGGTTGAGGGGGCTCTTAATTACGTCCTGATCCACACAATGATGGAACTGAAGGCTGCATGCTTTCATTTCCTTCTTTTACTGCATTTTTTAACCTCTAGATTAGGTTTTTGTCAGTTTTCGTCTCTTGAGATGAGGCGACAAATGAATTTGGCGCCCCCTGTAGGGTCTTAACCAAACACCAGATACACATTTTTTTTTTATCTCTTGACCTCTATAAATGGAGCTGTCTGTTGATCAAAATAAACATGTTCCTGAAAAAATATAGTCAAAAACCGTCTGTGTGCTGCCCCCTACAGGTTGAAACGAGGTATTAGTTGAATTTTGTGATTGGTTAACTGGTGTAAGTTTCAGAAGTTTGACGTCATCGTGCTCTGCAGCTCCAGTATAAAAGCCCCGCCCATCTTTGATTCTGTAACGGTCGGTTGTTGTTGTGTTAGCTTTAGCATGACTTGTAGGTCTATTGGCTTCAGTCGTCAAAAATCTACTGAGTTGTACAACTTTCTGGTGGAAGTTAGGGATCAGAGGTTGAGTCAATTGGCATTGAATAAAGAAAACTGTGTCCTGGTGATGGATTTTCCATGAATATTTCACTCTGGGTTGTTTAATATGTTAGCCTTTATTAGCTATGATGCTCTCAAACACGAGTTCCCTCGCTGAATTGATTACATCAAATTTTTGAGTTATTTTATCTTTTTTTCATATGAAAAAAAGGAGTCAAACAGTTTTAATAAAAAAAGAAAAAATTAAATATAATCATGATTTGGCACCCCCTCCAGCAGATGGCATCCTAGGCGGCTGCCTATGCCCAGGGCCACCCCTGTCTCTAGAGGTTACTGGTAACTGGTGGTTACTGGGGGGGATACAAAAACTGGGCACCAACGAGAATAAAATGAACACAGTTTATCAAATAAAAGAAATCCTGTGTCCTGAAAAAATTACTGCACTGGTCCAAAAGACAAAATAATTGGAATTGGAAACTTGGCTAAAAATAAATCAAGTCATGGAGACTGCTGACCCAGCCATGTCGGAGTCAGCAGCTCCTCCTAACCAAAACTACCTAAAGAAAACAAATAAACAAAGCACACAAACTAAGACTACCAAACCCCAAACTAAAATAACAAAACCCAGCAGTGTAAGACTGCTGAGGAAGATAAGAATAAAACATACCAGCTCATCTCAAAAAACCCAAATGCTACACATCCTCAAACTGACCATCTTGTCTTTACTTCAAAAATAAAACGTTATATTTTGCTTTCCGTCTTCAGACTTCCTAAGAGAAGACACTCTGGTCGGGACCAGCTTCCTGCGCGTGGCGGCTCACGACGATGACTTCGGCTCCAACGCGGCCATCCTGTACTCCATGTCGCAGGAGCAGCCAGAGTACCTGCAGGTCAACCCGGTCACCGGCTGGGTTTACGTCAACCAGCCCATATCTCAGGTTAGTCAGCAGTTCAAAAGCGACTCTCAAAGACAGGCGCGCTCATCAGACTCTGGCCCGTGGCTCTGTGTCAACACAGTTAATGAACGAGCCACATCAAAGTGTCTCCGTCTGCCGACTACCAATCTGGGGTAAGTCTGCTCCCAGAGGGGCAGCATGTGGGAAATACCAGACCCAAGGAAAACAGAGGAAAGCTAATTCTGGCTTCATTTGAAACACGTTTTTTTCTAAGCGGAGAGTCTTGTGATCATGTCTGACGACTGTTGAACAAAAACGGTTCCTAAAAACACCAGCCTGTAGGAACGACTGTCTGTTTTAAGATCGCACGTTTTAAATAGAGCTGTGTACCAAATGTTGCAGCTTAATCCATCTCCGATTCTCAGGCTTTGATGTTTGGAATTCAAAGCTTCTTAGTCATCATTCATCGTCGGAGACTTTGATGAGGAAATGAGCAGCAGTTAAGTAAGAGTGTTGGATGGGTGGTCTGCTCAAAAATCTGAATTAGAGCAGCAGGAGGACTTCCTCACATGAATGTGCTGTTATGAACAAAGACGTTTCTCCCGTTAGCTTGAAGGTTTTGGGCAAAAAGGATCCTCTGTTTGACATAAATGGAGTTTCCGTTAAGCTGTAGTCCCAGCGGGCGTCTGTGCATAAAAAAAATGATCAAACCTGGGAAATATCGGGGTTGTGGACTGCTCAGTGAATGCATAGAAAGTTTTCATGTGTATTTTTTCTATGGGCATGCTGCGGGCGACACACAGACAAGGGCTCGATAATCATTTGTACAATCACCAGAGTCTGGACCAATTCAATTTTTTAGTTTTAATCCTCTTAATTCAATTCGATTCAATTCAATTTTCAATTTACAGAGTTTAAACAAGACATATTTGTTTAGAAAATATTTATTATCCGCTACATGTTTTGAATATATTTATATCACAGCTCACAAACTGTAAAATGTATCAGTGAAATAATGAGATTGTTAATAGTGTTACATGGATTCTCTAAAGGAGAAGTTCTAACAAAAATGTTCAGATCATTAACAGTGTAAACATTGTTCTGCTTCTCCTCTGAGAGTTTGGCCACTAGGGGGAGCTCACACTTTTTTTAGGAAAAAGAAGCAAAAAACTGTACTTTAGACCAGAAATGGTTAATTTAAAAAATATAAAACAGTTTGGAAAATTCATATAAAGATGTTCATTGTATATTCATATTCAACGAGCGTTAGCATTAGCTGTCCTATGGGAAATTCCATTCAATTTTAGCATCAAGCTAGTGGACTTTAGCTTTATGCGTTAGATTGATTTCTATATTTATGGATCGATTATTGATCTATTAAGCTTCGATCTATTCATGTAAAATTGATTAATTGATTCTATCAACCCAGCCCTAGATCCGACGCAGGTGTGTCGGACTGATTTTTCTTCTTTTTTGCTCCCAAATCCTCCAGTCTGCACCAGACGCCTGTTAGTGCTTTTCATGTGATACATATGATTTACATTGAATTGAACTTTATTCATGTTACAAAGATAAATTCATTTGTTATGGCACCACAGAAGGGAAAAGTTGCATAAAGAAAAGCATCTATGAAATGTACTAAATACACAAATAACTACAACTAATAAATTAATAATATATATATATATATATATATATATATATATATATATATATATGTATATATTAGGGCTGTAACGAGTATCCGGGTGCCCGGGTATTCGCGATCTGCTCCCAAAATTTCGAGTACGGATATTCGTGACGTCCAAGATCGCTGATTCGCGATCTTTAGAAATGTGGTAAATTGTAGCAAAAGATGATCAGAATATCAATTGGTGACGATGCATTTTGTTCTGAAATGCAGATTAATGTAGGATTTTAAGTTTACGAACTTAAATAAAACCGAAAGAGCCGCCGTACTTCCACCGGAAGTAAACGCATCTTTGTGACGGTGAAGCTTCCGGTTTTCAAAGTAAAACTAGCGAGAGCTTTTTTCTGTTCAAAAACTGAAACTGAAGTTCCGCTCACAGACATAACTTCAGAAAAATGAATTAGCTTTAACATCGGAGCTTTAGCTCCAGTGTTTACATTATTTTGGTTATGGTAACTCTTCAACATTTGACGTAATTAACGAAACTCCATCTTATTCTGAAGAAACAGCCTCGCGCTGATGGAAGGTGGATGTAATCAACATGAATCAGCTGATTCTGCTGCGAAAAAAAAGACTTTTCATTGGAGCTCTGCAGCAATATGTGATGCTTAGAACGTAAAATATTGAAGAACTTTGAAGATAAAAAACTGTGTAGAACATTTTCAGGTTTTGTTGTTAAATGAACCAACACAAAAGTGTTTTTTTATCCTTTTTATGTTGTTCTACTGCTGAACCAGAAGATTGAAAAACAAAAAAACTTTAAAATGACAAAAAAATGTCTTTTTATCTGAATCTTTGTGTTTTTTTAATCAGTTTAGTTGATTCTGATCACCTGTTCTAAATAAAGGTATAAATGATGATTAAATACAAATAATTTCAATTTTCATCCATCTAGTGAATTGACATACACACAGCAATAAACATTTTAATAAAAATTAAGAATCGTGGTTCAACTCGTGAATCGTTGCTCTTGATTCGTGAATCGAATCGGATCGCCACCTAAGTGATGATCCACAGCCCTAATAAATATGAGATTCCTCTGAGATCGAGGAATCTTACTTAGTAAAAGACTTCCCAGAAATCACTCATATTTCATAAATAATTTGTTCTTTAGTGTGCCAAAGGTAATCTATGATCATATATAGATTTAGTTCGCTCTGAAAGGCTTATGAAGATCATGGTTTGGGCCCTTTACCTGTTAACTGTGGTATGTGTGGATTGTTTTTCTCTTAAGACACAGAAACTGAGCCCGGAGGAAACTTTCTCGGTATCCAAACAGCAGCTTTTGATTTGTACGCCGTCACACTCCATGTTTGAGACTTTCAATCCTCAGTGTTCATGTTCTGCGTGGCAGAATCGACAATCAGGCAGACTTTCAATTAGCTTGTAGTCTTGTAGAGCTACAAACATCTGATTTGACTCCAGAAACACAAACACCGCCAGCCCACATCGGGGTTGCGCTACATACTGATGAGCCTGCTCCCATGTGGCCTCGGCACGTACTCGTATGTTTGCAAAGCATCGACACGCAGATGTCGCGGCGCCGCGTTCCCGCTCCGAGGTCCCACCGCAATCTTTAAAGCCACGTCTTTTCCACTTCAGCTATCACGTTTGTTCCTGTCAGTCGGTTGGAGCTCTGCTGCTGTATTTAATTTTTCACGTCTCGACTCTGCACTGTGGCTGTTTTTGTTAAATGAAAACACACTTGATTAAAATGCTGAGAGAGTGACTGAGAGACTGGAAGCCGAGTCGCCCAGAGGTTAATTTTACAGTTTATTTTGAAAACCAGATTTTGTTTCTTTTTTAACGAGAGGAGGAAGAAAGGAGATGTAAAGATTTAACACCCCGACCTTCAGTTGCTCTCTTCTAAACCGGCGGATGTGTTTCAAGTGTTCCTCCTTGTGGAGGTCGACAAACTCTGTATAACCTTCATAGAGAACAACCGTTACATCCCCTATGACACATGCGCCAGGGTCAAGGCCCGGGGGCCGGATCCGGCCCTCCAGATTATTTTATTAATGGTCCGATGTTATCATGATTATTTCTAACTTGTATAATTTTGATAAAATCTATTTCTATGGAGGTAGAAAATTTAAAGTTATTTAAGGTTTAAGTTGATTTATTCTGGAATGATATTCCTGCCTTTTTATTATTTATAATTATGTTAAAAAATTATGGCATCCTGCTAGCTTTTTGGACTAATTTGGCATTTACTAAGATTTTTCTACGCTATTTTGAAGTTTAGATAATATTTCAGCTACATGCTAGCTGTTTTGGCTATTTTAGGCTTTTTTTACAGTTTTTTTGGATATTTTGAAGTTTGGCATTTTTTTTCAGCTACATTCTAGCTGTTTTAGCTAACCTCTTTTTTTTGTTTTTAGGCTAATTTGGCATTTAGCTAATATTTAGCTATCAACTTCAGCATTTTCAACCATTTGCTTCAGTGATTTCAGCTATCAACTTAAGTAATTTCAGCTTCAGCGTTTTCAGCCATTAGCTTCAGTGATTTCAGCTATCAGCTTCAGAGTTTTTAGCCATTAGCTTCAGTGATTTCAGCTATCAGCTTCAGAGTTTTTAGCCATTAGCTTTAGTGATTTCAGCTATCAACTTAAGTAATTTCAGCTTCAGCGTTTTCAGCCATTAGCTTCAGTGATTTCAGCTATCAGCTTCAGAATTTTTAGCCATTAGCTTCAGTGATTTCAGCTATCAGCTTCAGCGTTTCAGCCATTAGCTTCAGTGATTTCAGCTATCAGCTTCAGAGTTTTTAGCCATTAGCTTTAGTGATTTTAGCTATCAACTTAAGTAATTTCAGCTTCAGCGTTTTCAGCCATTAGCTTCAGTGATTTTAGCTATCAACTTAAGTAATTTCAGCTTCAGCGTTTTCAGCCATTAGCTTCAGTGATTTCAGCTATCAGCTTCAGAGTTTTTAGCCATTAGCTTCAGTGATTTCAGCTATCAACTTAAGTGGTTTCAGTTGCAGTGATTTCAGCTATCAGCTCCAGCGTTTTTAGCTATCAATTTCAGCATCTTCAGCTGCCAAATTCATCTTACAGCATTCACACTAGGATTATCGCATGTAATGCTATATACATGTATCTAATTCATAATTATTTTAAAAGTTACAGTTTTAAAAATGTAGTTTTAGAGTGTTCAATAAATGTTTGTCCTGTTCGGCTAAGGTGTGTTTTGGATTTCGGCCCTCTGTGCGTTTGACGCCTCTGCCCAATGGGTAAACCGGGCTCGGGTCTCCAGGGGAAAATACAATAGAGGACAATAACAAAACATGGGCACCAATAAGAATAAAAGGAACACAGTTTATTAAATAAAGGAAATTCTGTGTCCTGAAATGACAGAACAAAAATCAAATAATTAGTGTGCTGGTTAAAATAAAAAGACAAACCAAAGGGATTTGGAATAAGTCAGGGGGACTGCTGACAGTCAGAGTCAGCAGCTCCTGCTAATGGCTGCCTAACCTAAATCTAACAAATAAACAAAGCCTGAAAACCAAGACTACCAAGATCCAACCCCAAACTAAAATAACAAAACCCAGCAGAGTAAGACTGCTGAGGAAGAAAAGAAAGGGTTAAATATGAAACAAACCAGCACCACACCATCTAAAACCCAACCAGCCACGGTGTGGCTTCCTCTGTCATAAATACCCAGCAGGTGCCAGTTAATTTACATTGGCCTCACCTGCCAGGTGAGCAGAAGGACTGCTTGGAAAAAGGTCCAGCAGGATGTAACATCCACTCTCTGCGAGCCGTCAGCTCCGGTCCTCTTAGATGAAGCTACTCGTTGGTGGACACAATTGCAGTGTTGGCTTGTTTATTATTTAGCACATGGGTGTCGGAAGTCTTTGCCTATTTGGACTTCACCACTGACTTCATGCAACATTGAAAGTGTTTAGCCCAAAACTGCGCAAGCAAAAGCTGCTGCATATTTTAATAGCGTTTCACAAGCTATTTGAATCATCTCACCATCTTTGTGCTGCGAACACGACTTAAAAAACAAAAAAACATGCTATTAAATGTTAAGTGTCTTAGCGGGTCTAAGATGATGTTCGTTTTTGATTTTCTCATCAGTCTCTCATTACAATGTAATCTGTATTAGGCTACATTTTCCCGCTGCTCTTCAAAGTAAAGCGTGCAGAAGCGTTCCCAGCTGACACCAAGCGTTTCACAGAAAAACGGAGGGAGAGCTACTGAACAAAAGCTTTTTAAAGCCCCTTTGTAGTATAGTGCAACCAGAGCCTCGGACTTGCAGGGTTACCGCTGCGATCCCACAGATAATTAAATGATGGAGGAGGCAGGCTTGACCCCGTCCATAAGACTTTCTGGATACATTTCAGATTGGACTAGAAACTGTTATCAGGAGCGACATTTCTGACCACAGTGTCTCCATCTTTTGGTTTTATGCTCAGCAGAGGAGGCAGAAACTGGAATGTTTCAGATTAAAAAAACATTGTGGTTCTCCGGTCTTCCAGTTTTAGTTCAGCTCAAGCATGTAGTCAGGAGTGCACAACGGTGATGGTACACATTGTAATTCAGATAGAAAATTAGACGTTTTCTCATATTTCCAAACTCAAATTCGGAATAAAATGTTCTATTTTAGACAATTCAATGGAATTAAGCAGCAAAATAAAATTCTTCAAAATTAAAAGCTTAAATGTGTTTTCATGGCTTAGAGCAGGACGTGTCGTCAGGTTGAGAAACTTTCCAACAAATTCAAACTCACCGAGTGGAACACCTTCAAGGGGCAAATCGAAAGATGCCCAGTGCATCATGGGACGTCCGCCTGCAGTCCAAGCAGAAAAAAAAAAAAAACAAAGTATGGCTTAAGGTCATTCAGCCCAGCAGCAGCAATGGGCTTATCATCAGTCTTGAAGCAGACGCTCTCTTTCCCAGTTCCAAACAGGAATCCAGTTCCACCGGAGAGAGGCTGACGGCTCTGAAAGGTTTTCCCTGACAGCCGGGAGCTGTCAGGGAAAACATGGAGCTCTGGAAGACATGACGAAACTCCGCCTTTCTAAGGTTTATATGTGAGATGACAAAAATAGGAGCAGAAGAAAATACATTTACACGAGAAGAATTTTGTTGTGGATTGAAGAGTCCGCCAGTGAGCAGAAAATTAATTTGATCACTCCTCCCAATTCTCCGAACTCCTCGGTGATTACTCACAGGTATTTTAGATGAGCTGGAGGTTTTCTGAAGACATTTTGGGATGTGTTAGGAATAAGAAACTGTAATATCAGTGCAACAATGCAGGGATTTGTTTTTCTAAGCATGCATCCATCGGAAACAACTACAAGGTTTCTGTGTGGGATCACTGGAGGCCATCCAGAGGAAATCCTCTGCTGCATAGAATCCCCTTCAGTCTGATCTGACTTCAGGGAAATGAAAACACACACTTGGTTAATTGGTTGGATAGATAGGCTTTAATGATCCCAAGGGGAAACTAGAAAAGTTGCATTACCTATGGTAATGCTGAATGCTTTTTGCTGAAAATGGTGACGAAACTTATTTTGATTGCTGAAGGTATTTGCTGAAAATGCAAAAGCTATTTGTAAAATTTAATTTACTAAAAGACTGGATTTAAAAAAAAGAAAAAAAAACTATGAAAAAGCACTGAAGCTGGCCTAAATTTCTAGAAAAAGTTGTAGTAAAGTTGCTTAAAAATCCCTAATAAATACTAAACTAAACTCCTAAATAGCCTGAAATTCTTCAATAAACTAAATTAGCCAAAACGGTTAGCATGTTGCTAAAACAGACGCTAAACGCTAAATTAGCCAATACAAACCACAGTAGATTACAACAAGCCAAAAACATTAGCCCGTGTTCTTAAATAGAAGCCAAACTTTAAAGTAGCCTAAAAACTCCAGTTAGCCCAAAATGTTAGCATGTTGCTAAAATAGTTAAATGATAAATTAGCCTATAAAAACCTCAGTAGTTAGCATGTTGCTAAAATTTAAGCTAAACTCTAAATTAGCCGATATAAATTACATTAGATAAAAATGAGCCAAAAATGTTAGCATGTTGCTAAAATAGTAGTCAAATACTAAATTAGCTTATAAAAACCTCAGTAGTTAGCATGTTGCTAAAATTTAAGCTAAACTCTAAATTAGCCGATATAAATTACATTAGATAAAAATAAGCCAAAAATGTTAGCATGTTGCTAAAATAGAAGTCAAATACTAAATTAGCCTATAAAAACCTCAGTAGTTAGCATGTTGCTAAAATAGAAGCTAAATGCTAAATTAGCCTATAAAAACCTCAGTAGTTAGCATGTCACTAAAATTTAAGCTAAACTCAATTTTTTGGGAAAATTACTCTAAAAGATGAAAACAAACTCCATGAATACATTTGAAGCCTTGGTGCTAATTTACTTAAAATTTAGACATTTGGAGACTTTCTCATTTATTTCCAATGCAGCATATGTTGCTCAATATTTCAAAAACATTTTAAGAATATAAAAATACAAGCAGTAATGTCCTGAACAAGCTAAACGTTTTGATACCCAGATTACTGAATTCTCTGAAAGTGTGACTGAGTTTTAACGTAACAAAAGTGTACAAAAAGGATCCGGAGAATCACTATTGTGTGAATGATAGCTAAACGTTCCCAGGCATGGTTACGTAAGAGTGGGGTCATCTGGACCCCACAAGACAACTACACTGAACTGTTTCCACGTTTCTCCTGGGGCACCATGCAGCCCAGCTCCGAGGCTGGTTTGGAGCATGTTGTATAATTTACACTTCTATCCTATGATGTCTAGCGCCATCTAGTCTGCAGCCAGGTCCCTCCTAAAAAAAAGTACATGAACATTTTCACTCTACGGGTCACCAAGCGCTCTACGACCTTGACATTTCCTGCGTGTCCTGTACAGGTCTGACCCTTTTTCGCCTGTAGATGCCCGTAAATGCAGTTGGGATGAAAGCCTGGCTGAAATATTCTATATAAATCAATAAGATGATTATTTTATTCTTAAGAAATCTCAAAATGAAAAGCCTGCTTGTGTTTAGTCATCATTTCTAAAATCCACACCTCAGATTAAAGACACATCGACAAGAATAAATAAATCCAATTAAATGATTTCTATAGAGAGATAATTCATCTCATGTCAGGTTTTTCCTCCACATGACATTACGGCTCTGAGGACTCATGCCGCTCTACAGTTGTTAGTAAATCAGCCGAATGCATCGCTGACAGCAGACACAGGGCTGACCTGCATGTTTCTCTGTAATAGAAATATTTTATCTGTAGGAAGCTCATGAAGTCTTTGCTTCTTAGAGATAAGGGAAGAAATAGTCCTGCAGAGCTGTGAAAAAGATGGCAATGATGTCGTTTTTATTCTAATCATGATCAATAGGCGTCCGTTTCTGCCTCGCTAAGGGCTTTTCCGTCTTTTCATCAGTGAGATTTTTCTTCTTTAGCAGAATTTCCGTCCATCGTTCTTTATGTTTGCTGGAAGTTGACAGAATGAAAGCAGCCAGCCTGCTCTGAGTGATCCTCGTGTTCCTCCAGCTTTGTTAAGTGATGTGCATGTTCATGTTATAGCACTAATAACAATGCAATCAACTCACCATAAAAGCGTTTTGCCCCCCCCCCCCCCTGCTTTAATGGAAGATGTGGGTGAGGTAAATCAAAACAACCTGTTTGAAGGACGCTTCCTTTAGGTGTTGTGCAGGTGAATTCAAAGGTTAGTGTGGTGGATCGAGCAGCCAAAGGATGTAAAAAATATCAAAAGATGTATTTTTCTTTTCACAAAAGGATTTAAATAACCGCACTGGGCCCCTATAAGAGGTTAACTAAACTCAGGCTTGAAGTTAAACGACAAAAAAGGCAACATAAGTTAAAAAAGTAACACACATAGAATTGACTTTTTACTGCTGATCCCACTTCCGACATCAAAATGTGGTGGATCCAGCAGCCAAAAAGCAGGACAGAATGAAAAAAATATTTAAAAAGTTGAAAATAATTTTTATTTCAAAACGTTTTTTACATAAATGCATTGGACCCATAAACGAGGTCAACTAAACAACAATGAAACTGACCTTTACTGCTGATCCCACTTCTGACACCAAAGTGTGGTGGATCCAGCAGCCAAAATGGAGGACAGGATGAAAAAAAAAATTTAAAAAGTTGAAATTAATTTTTATTTTTTTTACATAAATGCATTGGACTCATAAACGAGGTCAACTAAGCAACAATGAAACTGACCTTTACTGCTGATCCCACTTTTGACCCCAAAATGTGGTGGATCCAGCAGCCAAAAAAGAGGACAGGATGAAAAAAAAATATCAAAAAAGTTGAAAAATGTATTTTTCTTTTTACAAAATGTTTTAAATAACCGCACTGGGCCCTTAAAAGAGGTCAACTAAACAACAATGAAACTAACCGTTACTGTTGATCCAACTTTTGACACCAAAATGTGGTGGATCCAGCAGCCAAAAAGAAGGACAGAATGAAAAAAAAAATCAAAACAGTTGAAAATATATTTTATTTAAAAAGATATTTTACATGAACGCACCGGGCCCTTAAAAGAGGTCAACTAAACAACATGCCAATTTAGTTTTAAGGTTAAACAATAAAAAAGGCAACATAAGTTAACAAAGTAACACAAATAGAACTGACCTTTATTGCTGATCCCACTTCTGACACCAAAATGTGGTGAATCCAGCAGCCAAAAAGCAGGACAGGATGAAAAAGGTTTACTTTTCTTCTTTAATAAGTATTTTTTAATAACCGCACTGGGCCCTTAAAAGAGGTCAACTGAACAACAAGGAAACAGGCTTAAACAACTAAAAACGCAACATAAGTTAACGTAGTAATGAGGGAACTGAAAAGGACAAACTTTAACTACAAACAATACTCAAACACATTAAATTAAAATGTTAAATGTGACACGACTGGTGTGAAGAACATGCAGACACGAATGAAAGGAGAAACAGTTTTCTGGTTATTCTTTGAGTGAGAAATGTGAATGTTTTCACTCAAATGTTCTACAAACTCTGTGGTCCAGGGTGAAATAAATAATTCTGAGTGGTAGATTGCAGTCACTCCTCTTTCTCTGCTTTTGCTTCGAGGAATGTTAAATTTTAAATAGGTGAGGGTGTTGATTTATTGATGTTTACATGTTCCTCCTGCTGCATCCAAGTTTCTGCATGACAAAATAAATCAATTTAGAAAAGAAAAAGCCCAAAACTTGTGAAAATGCTGACCTCCAAACATTTGGATGAGATAAATTTAACATCTTATTTCTGTATTTGCTAATTAGTTCCATTGTTCGGAGAGGTTTCTAGCGTTCTGCTCTGGTGTGGGTTTTATTTTTATGTTAGATGTTCCTCTGCCTGCGAGCAGACACGGTTAGAAGGAGGTTTAGGGAGGATCTCAGCAGGTGGGAGCGGTGGCGCTGTGGGGCAGACACACAGGGAAAGCCATGAAAGTCTCTTTTTTTCCTTTTGTAGAAGAACTTTTCTGCGGTTGACCTTTCAGTGCTCTCTGTGTTTCCTCAGACCACATACATCACTCGGGACATCATAGCCACCGACGGAGGAAACCGCAGCACCTCCGTGGAGCTGGCGGTCACCATCACCAACGTGAAGAACCAGCCGCCACAGTGGGAGAAGGACAGCTACAGCGTGGTCATCCCCGAGAACACGCCCAGGGACACGCCCATCGTGGTACCTCCTTCTTTCCTCTCCGGCTTTGATTCACTGCAGAGGATGGAGAACGGACAAATAAACCCAATCTCTTTAGAAGGTTCAGCTTTCAGATTGTGTCGAACTGACCTGGTTTATCTGCTCTGACATTTGATAAAAAAGCCTCTTCAACCAATTGAAGCAAAGTTAGAGTCTGACACGGGGAAAATATTCCCTTTCATCACATGAATGTGAAGATTTTAACCCCTCTGTGTCTTGAATTATGGAGCAGTTGCCTGCAGCTGGTTTGCTCAGCAAAACAAAAGATTGCAAAAAAAAACTGATTTGGTTTTGTTTTAAAGTTAAAGTAGAGAGTGACCCGGCTCAGAGCGGCTCTGAGGAGAGATAATAGTGGAAATGCAGAGTAACGCCGGAGTCACACAGGACGCGATAGCGCCGCGCAGCGGCGCGGAGCGGAGAGCGCGCCGCTTCGCGGCGCTCTAATGGTCACACCAGACGCGATTTGTTTCCGCGACGGTCGGCATGCGCTTCTGCTAGAGATATTGCTTTTTTGCCATCATGATCAATAACCAGGATATCTCCCAGTGTTTCTGCTGAAAGGAGATGGTCTCTGCCCCTGTCGACACAGACCCCGCCCCCCAACTCCGCAGTCGGCCCACTTCATTGATCTGTTTGTGCGCGCGTGTGCGTGTCTGTCTGTTTTGCTGTGTGTCTGTGTGCACGCACGCGCTCCCAGGTGTTTCCGTTGGTAAATTAATAAACTCAAAATATTACCTGATGTTTCATCCAAGAAGAACCGCTCCTCTGCCTCTCTCTCGTTCAAACACAGCCCCGTGCCCCGCTCCAGTGTGCCCCCACAGCCCCGTCTGCTCTCCTTTTTTTCCTCCCAGAACCCTGCAGACCAGCACACCCGCTCCGGAGATCTGTGGTGTCCGGGGTGGGGGCTCTCGCGTACGCGTGTCTGTGTGTTTTGATTGTATGCATATTTTCATCTCTACTGTCTGTTTAGACACAAAAACTTGATAACATTTGTCAATCGCGGCGTTTTATTGTGAAAAATTGGTTCTATTTTGAAAATAAACCGGATTTTCCCATGTATTTCGATGCAACTTCCTGCCAGTATTGACGCGGAGCGCTCGCGTCGCGCGGAAGAAATAGGCCAGACGCCGAAACGTTGCGCTGCACCGCGCGGACCCTCCGCGCCGCTGCGCGTCGCTCCGCGCTTGGTGTGACCGACGCCATAGGTTAACATGGGCGCCGAATGGAAGCGCACGCCGTTCCGCGCCGCTTCGCGGCGCTATCGCGTCCTGTGTGACTCCGGCGTAAGCATTCACACTATAGTGATTCTCCTTCTAAACACGTAATCACCTTCAGAGATTCCAGCAATCTTGGTATCAAAATGTTCAGGTCGTTCATGACATTACTGCTTGTGTTTTTGATATTTATAAACCTTTTTATTTATTCAATATTGAGCAAAATATGCCCCATAGGAGAGGAATGAGAATGCCTTAAAATGTCAACATTTTAAGTAGATTAGCAACAAGCCTGTAAATGTATTCATGGGGTATGTTTTCATCTTTTATAGAAATTTTCTAAAAAAATTTAGCTAATATTTTAGCAACATGCTAATGTTTTTGGCTAATTTTTCATCACATGAGTTTTTAGGCTATTTTAGGGTTTAGCTAGTAATCAATTTTCTAGCCTTTTTTAATTTGTCACCTACTGAGTTTTGTTTTTGCTCATTTGGAGTTTAGCGTTTAGCTAATATTTTAGCAACATGCTAATGTTAGTTTACTGAGGAATTTTAGGCAATTTTGGAATTTCGCTAGTATCACTAGTAGCAGTGAGCTAACTTTTTTGGGTAATTGGCATCTACTAAGAATTTTTCATTCTAATTTGTAGTTTAAATTTAGGTCTACTTCAGCGCTCTTTCATAGTTCTATAACGAGATTTCCGGTCCTTTAGCAAATTTAACATTTAGTAAATAGTTTTTGCATTTCCAGCAAATTCCTTCTGAAAATAAAGTAAATCTCATCACCATTTTCAGCTAAAAGCTTCAGCATCTTCAGCGGCTAATTTCAGCGAAAAGCGTTCACACTAGCATTATCGCAGGAAATGCAACTTTTCTAGATATTCTTTACGCATTTTTCCATAAGTTTTTTGATTAGTAAAAACTCAATCACACTTTCAGGGATTTCAGCAATCTTAGTATCAAACATTCAGCTCGTTCAGGAAATTACTGCTTGGATTTTTGGTATTCGTAAAATTTACAGTTGTGACGATTTTATGCAATTTGTACTTTTTTTTTTTAGCCCCATTGAAAACGAATAGGAAATGTTTTGATTTATATAATAAAAAACATTCAGCACGTTTTTTAGGGCATTCACACTTTTACTTACGCAGTTTTTTAAATTTTACACAATTATTGCAATTTTCACGAATTCTTCAAATATTTGTAAACTTTCTGCAAATGATTTAAGTTTGCTATCAAAACACTCAGCATGCTAAAGGGGCCCTACCATGAACGGTTCACACCGATCTTACGTCGGCACGTTTCCAACCGCTCGTTTTCGTGGGTATGGGAGGGGCTGCTGCAGACACTGCAGGTTTTTAGAGGATTACTCTTAAATGAACGGATCAAATTACCACTTTGGGGTTCTTTATAAAAAGGAATGAACAGTAAAATGCATTTAAAATCTTAAAGAGTAGAATTTTCATGGTAGGGCCCCTTTAAGGACAATGTTGCTCTTGAGGTTTTTAGGGGTAGTTTTGAGTTTAGCTAATATTTAAGCATTATGCTAACGTTTTTGGTTAATTTAGCATCTGTTGAAGTTTTTTGGGTATTTCTGGAGTTTAGCTAATATTTTGACGCCAAGCTAACGTTCTTGGTACATTTGGCTACTACTCAGTTTTTTGGGGTAATTCTGAGTTAAGCTAGTATTTTAGTGACATGCTAGCTTTTTTGGCTAACTTAACTTATTCTGAAGAGATTTTCACCAAATTTTCAATATTTTTTTTTTTCTGAAGTTTAAGCAAATTGCTTCAGTAGTTTATCTCTACAAGTTCTTCAGGGATTTCACAGTCATATAGCAACGACCACATTCAGCAATCAGCGTTCACACAAGCACTTTTCTAGTGAACTCATTGTATCTATTTACCCAGATTCATTTACTAGCTAGCATTTATGCTAAGCTAATCGTCTCTGAGCTGTGTTGGCGGGGCGGCATCATCTAACAAAACGGCAGAAAGAGAAAAAACTCCCAAAAAGCGTCAACTATTTGTTCTGACAGAAACGATAAGTGTCTCCATGAGCGCAGAGTGGTGGAGCTTGAAGCTGCAGCCAAGAAATGATGAGGGGGGGGCGGGGGGGTCCATCATGTCAGAAAGAAATAAACCTTTTAACATGAGGAGGTAAATGCTTTTATTATTTTTTGGCTCACTTGTTTCCCTCATGGAGTTCTGGTAACGAAGTGAAATTGAAAAATGACGGCTGGAGCCACGGCCTAATGCTCCGCCGCGGTTTGACGGTGGCCGAGCTGAAGAGGTCAGCGCTCCGCCAGCACAGAAGCATTTAACAAATTAGTTTAAAAACGGCTCTTATTTGCTGTAAAAATCAATAGCAATTCCATGTTTCTATTAAATTCTCCGTCGGCGGCTGCTGATGTTTCAGGATGTGGAAGCTGAACGTCCAGAAAAACAAAGACGATGATGGAACGGCGTGGAGACGCCATCAGAACCGACACCCAACCGACGACACACACATGCAGAATGCACACGCAACAGACGCACATACAGACATAATGCACAAACACACACATAAACACACAAATCAACATAATGCACACATATACACCAACAACACACAGACATACATACACACGCACACACAATGCACACATGCAATACACAAACATACACACAGGATGCACACAACGCACTTACAAACTCACACAGTGAACACACAGACAACACATACACCATACACACACAATGCACAAACATACACACACAACGCTTACACATATATTCAACACATACACAACGCAAAAACATACACACAAATACACAAACTACAAGCATACACACACACACCGCACTTACATACGCACCAACACACACAAATAAAAACAACCCGTACACAATAAACACACAGTATATACACACTACATATATACATGCATAACGCACACACATACACACACTTACATATTTACATACACACACAAATACAGGCAACGCATACACAATAAACACACAATACACACATAACGTTGACACACTAGTCATATACATACACAATGCACAAACATACATACATATAAAGACAATCCACACACAAACATACACACAAATACACAACTAACGCACACATACACAAACTACAAGCATACAAACACACAAATAAAGACAACCTGTACACAATAAACACACAGTACATACACACTACATATATACATACATAACGCACACACATGCACACAATGCACTTACATACTTACATACACACAAATACAGGCAACGCATACACAATAAACACACAATACACACATAACGTACACACACTTACATACACACACACAACACACACATATAAAGACAATCCACGCACACACATATGCAGAAACACCTTCACACACATATTTCTATCCACACACACAGAAATCTTCCTGCAGCCTCAAACTAAAGTCTGAAATCATTAAATGTTTGTCTGCAAAGCCGTAATTGTTCTTTTGGATTCTCTGAAACTATTTCTTCAGGTTGGCGGTTTTCTAAAACGATTCTTTATTTTTGGGTCGATTAACTTTACTGCTGATAAGAAATGAGGACAGAAAAAGTCCAGTGAAGGTCCAGTTCTGGTCTGAACCTGGTCCTCCATCATCCTGGGTTCTAACTTCCACATTAGTCTGGTTGTTCTGAATCTGTTATCATCCAAGCGATGGATTTTGGAGCCATCCTCGTCTCAGCGGACGACAGTTCTGACGGCGCCGCTTTGTGCTCCAAATGATTCGCCGTAATCTTCACTGAAACCTCTTTTCGCATGTTTCCTAATGGAATTATTTTAGATAAGGTTGGTATGTTTAATGAAGGAGTCGTAATGCAGACATTTATTCACGAAGTCAAACCACTTCCTGAGCCGGTAATGACATGTATGTGACGAGTCGTTATATTTATATTTATAAAGATGCTTTTATCTGAAGTCATTCAGAGAAGTCCGACTCTTAAGAGACTCTTTATGTTTTAATAGCTTTTTCTTTTACTTTTAGAAGCTTCATTCTTTCACTAACAGTTTGCTGCTTGTTTACCGTGAGATGGAGCTTCACTTATGAAATGAAAGCAGGTTCTTACTTTATATTTAAAATAGTATTTGTTGAATTTTTTATGATTGTTTAATCTAGAAGTGCTGCTGAAGTTATGACCTCTGAGGCAGACACCAGGGAGTTTAATGGGCAGACATAAAATTGTCATTGATTTTTCTGGCGAGAAAGGAAATAAGCCCGTGTCCCTAATGGATTCTGTAAAGCAGGAGCACCTTGTTGTACCTTTGTACCAATTCCAGGCAGCAAGTCGGAGTGGCTTTGAAATAATCGCTTCATTTCAAAAGTTCCTGCTGTTATTGTGACCTGAGATCAGGTGATTTTCTCCTCCTTAGACCATCAAAGCCACCTCCCAGCTCCGTGACCCCCGGGTGACCTACAACCTGGAAGACGGGATGGTTCCGGAAACCAACATGCCGGTTCGGTTCTACCTCTCCCCCAACCGGGAGGACGGCTCTGCGTCGATCCTGGTGTCCGAGCCTCTGGACTACGAGACCACGGCCTTTTTCTCGCTGCAGGTTCGGGCGCAGAACGTGGCTGCTGTGCCTCTGGCTGCCTTCACCAGAGTTTATGTCAACATCACAGGTGCGCACTCCTGCTTCTGATCATTTCTTCTGACTAGGGCTGGGTTGATAAAACCAATATGAATTAATCTAAACTTAATAAACCTATCAATCCATAAAAATTTCAATCGAGTGAGCACATAAAAGCTAAAGTCTGGTAGCTTGATGCTAACGTTTAATGGATTTTCCCATAGGACGGCTAATGCTAACGCTCCGTCGACCTTATGCAGACTAAATGAACATCTTTAAAGGAATTTTCCAAACTCTTTTTAAAGAAGTAACAATTTGTGGTCTAAAATGCAGATTTTTGATTATTCTTTTTCTGAAAAAAAGTGTTCAATCACCACCTAGTGGTCAAACTGAAACAGCCTCTAGGAGAAGCAGAACAATGTTTACAATGTTAATGATCTGAAAATCTTTGTTAGAACTTCTCCTTTAGAGAATCCATGTAACACTGGATGATATTAACAATCTCATTATTTTACTAAATTTTACAATATGTAAACTGGATCAGATTAATATAAATATATTCAAAACATAAATAGAAAAGTTGCATTATCTGCAATAATGCTAGTGTGAAAGCTTTTTGCTGAAAAGTAGTCACTGAATATGCTGAAGCTTTTTGCTGAAACTTTTTATGAAATCTAGCCTAAGTGCTGAAGGGATTTGCTGAAAATGTAAAAACTATTTGCTAAATGTTAAATTGGCTATAAGACAGGACATTTGGTTAAAGAACTGAAGTTTACCTAAATTTCAGAAAATTTTATAGTAAAATTGCTTTTAAATCCCTAATATATGCCAATTTTGAAAAAAAAGTAGTGTGTTGCTTAAATATTATCTAAACTCCAAATTACCCCCAAAAAACCTCAGTAGATGTCAATTTAGCCAAAAGAGCTAGCTGGTTACTTTAGTACTAGCTAAACTCCAAAACTGCCTACAATTCTTCAGTAAACTAAATTAGTCAGAAACATTAGCCTGTTGCTAGAATACACGCTGAACTCTGAATTAGCATAAAAAAAACCTCAGTAGATAACAAATTAGCCAAAAATGTTAGCATGTTGCTAAAATATTAGTTAAACTCTAAATTGGCATAAAAAATAGCCTAAAAAGTTACCACATTGCTTAAATACTAGCTAAACTCCTAAATATACTGATTCCTCAGTAAACTAAATTAGAAAAAACATTAGCTTGTTTCTAAAACAGAAGCTAAACTCTAAATTAGCCTTAAAAACACAGTAGGCAACAAATTAGCCAAAAATGTTAGCATGTTGCTAAAATGTTAGCTAAACTCCTAACTCTAGAATCACTATAGTGTGAATACTAACTAAACATTCGCACAATTATTAATGTTTTTCTAAACAAATATGTCTAAATGTGTAATCTGTATAACCTAAATATTGAATTGAATCATTTTGTATTGAGGAGATTGAAAGAATCTAAAAAAATCATGAATCAAGTCGATCCAGGCTCTGGTGAATCCAATCGATTTTGAAGTTATGACCAGAACCCAGCCCTGATTTTGAGGCACCGTCACACCGGATGTCTAGTTTTGAATCATTCTGTTGATGAAGTGTGATTCACGTCCAAAAACACCTTCCTCATGTGAAGTCCGGTTTCTGGTTCAGGAAAACCTTCGGTTAAATAAAGAACCTTTCAGGCTCTGATGTAGCTTAGATTAACCTTTATCAAAATGCAAATGAGTTTTATTCGAGCATTTGTGTTCACGTGGGGGAATTCAGCTGCTACACCGTTAGACTAAAAAGACTTTCCTATTAATTTTTAAAGCATGAAAACCTCTCAGTGTTAGGGATAAAATATTGAGTACTCTGCAGAAACACAGAATGTCACAAAGTAGTTTGTCTGTTTTCAGGTTTAAGTGTCTTAAAACACTAGATTTTATTAATTAACTTTATTGAGAAAGGGACAATACGGAATAAGGAAAATTAAAACAATAAACTAGAATATTTCCGCAGGCTAATTTCCATCTGGAGTTAAGAGACAGTACAGATAAACTGTGTACAAAATAATACAAATAAAATACAGAATCAAATTTGAACAGATAAATTCTTTTTTTTTTTAAATCAGAGCCCGTTTTGTAATAAAATGTTCTTATTTGTGGTCATTTGTGATTTAGTTTTGACAAAACTAACTTACTTGTAACTTTTCAGTAAAATTTATCATCTTTTTGAGTCATTTTGTTTTTTAAATGTCATGTTTTAAATAACATCTATGATGAAACTATCTAGTGTTAAATCTAAATAATTTTCCCAGTGAATAAATGAATATTTTTCTTTTTGAAGATGTCAACGACAATGTTCCCTTCTTCACGTCTTCCATCTACGAGGCTTCGGTGACAGAAGGAGCTCATGTCGGGACGTCGGTTCTTCAGGTTTCTGCTCACGACAAAGATCTGGGTCTGAACGGAGAGGTTGGTGCTGATCTGTTTGCTTTTTTTGGGTAAAGAAAGATCAATAAATACAGATCTGCCGAGTGTTTTGAGTGGTTTTGGTGGAACAGATTTGGTTCCAGATTTGCTTCAAAGCCTCCTGAAGCTCCTCCCCCTTTGCTCTCTACAGATCACGTACAGCCTGCTGAACGACAGCAGCGGCGACCACCGCCTGTTCCGCATCGACCCGAAGTACGGCGTCATCTTCACCGAAGCCGTTTTTGACCGCGAGGCTCGCAGCTCTTACCTGTTGGAGGTCCAGTCAGAAGACGGAGAAGAGTCGGCGCGGCCCGGCAAGAACAAGCAGCCCAACACAGGTCAGCAGGACAAACGTCCTACAGCACATGTCAAAGTCAAGGCCCGGGGGCCGGATCCGGCCCTCCGGGTAATTCTATCCGGCCCTCCAGATCATTTTATTTTATTGTTATTAAAGGCCCGATGTTATCTTGCGCTCATTTCTAACTTGTATAATTTTGACAAAATATATTTTTATGAAGAGTAAAATATTAAAAAGTTATTTAATGTTTAAGTTGATTTATTAATATTCTATCCTTTTTATTATTCATAATTACGTTAAAAAGTTATGGTTTTAAAGTTTTAAAAAGTGGCATTCTGCTAGGTTTTTGGACTTTTTGTTTATTTACTTTTGAGGCTACTTTGGAGTTTAGCTAATATTTCAGCTACATGCTAGCTGTTTTGGAGTTAGGCTAATTTTTACATGCTAGCTGTTTTGGCTAATTTAGGCTTTTTTTATTAAAGAAATTTTGAAGTTTAGCTATTTTTTATGCTACATGCTAGCTATTTTGGCTAACCTAAGTTATTTTTTTTCAGATCATTTACCTTATTATTATTAATGGCCCGAGTTAGTGCTCATTTCTAACTTGTACAATTTTGACAAAATATAATTTTATGAACAGTAAAATATTGAACGTTATTTAAGGTTAAGTTGATTTATTCTGGAATAATATTCCTACGTTTTTATAATTAATTATTATGTTAAAAATTAGGGCTATAAAGTCTTAAAAACTGGCATTCTGTTAGCTTTTTGGACTATTTGTGCATTTGCTAAGCTTTTTGGGGTTATTTTGGAGTTTAGCTAATATATATTATCTACATATATGTTACCTGTTTTGGCTAATTGAAGCTTTTTTTCATTTTTTTTTAGGATATTGTGAAGTTTGGCTATTTTTTCTGCTACATGCTAGCTATTTTGGCTAACTTAAGGTTATTTATTCATTTTTTTTTAGATTTTTAGGTTTTAGCTGGCTGTCAGCTTCAGCGTTTTCAGCTAGCAGCTTCATTGTTTTTGGCCATCCATTTCAGCCTCTTCAGCGGCCAAATCCAGCTTCCAGCATTCACACTAGCATCATTGCAGGTCATGCTTTATATTAGGTTCATAAATATGTTAAAAAGTTATGATTTTTTTATTTTAAAAATGTAGTTTTACAGTGTTCAATAAATGTTTATCCCGTTCGCCCCTCGACCTATCAAGTGTTGTGGATTCTGGTCCCTTGTTCGATTGACTTTGACACTCCTGTCTTACATCAAACGCGAACATAGAAATCATTTGATTTCATTAAAATCACAGATTTTAACTTGATGTGATGAAACTGCTCTGCTTCTATTTCAGTAACTCTGCAGCAAAAATCAATATTTAGTCCAGATGACGGTCCAAACAGGTTATTCTAGCAGAGAGCACTTGAAAATATATCTTTTGTAAATATACAGATGAATATGAAACTCCTTAGAGAAGAAAAACATTTCCTTTTAACTCTTTAATACCCAACAATGCTGCTTATTTTCTTTGAGGAGTAATAAACACAATCAGTGTCTTTATTAAATGTTCTCTACTGTTTAGTTAAGCAGAGAGTCAAAGGGTTAAACACTTTAAATTTGATAGTATTTTAAATAGGAACAAAAACAAACACTGTTAAGGTTCAGATCAAAGGTTTGATTCTGATCTTTTTCCTTTTTTAAATTCACACATTTTTCAGCAGAACTGAAGTTTTTCATCTACATGTGGTTCCATCTGGTTCTCCGGCTCACAGAAAAGCCTAAAAACGCTGGTTACTTATCACAATAATTCTGTACATTTCTGGACTTTTTGGGGTTTTTCTTTTGCATCAACAGACTTTCATGGAGCTCCACTGAGTTTTACTGATCCCTCTCCTCTGCTGTTCAGCTGATTGCAGCATAATTGAACAGAGTTGATGCTGGTGTTGACATCACGTCTCACCAGGAAACTTCGAGGACATGAGGGGTCACAGGTCATCCCACCATGAGGTCATGAGACGTTTTCCCTCCAAAAAGCTCATTTTCTTCCCACCAGAACAGAAAACAGAAACTGAAGTCAATGTTTTCACTTCAGGAAGTTTTAAAGTTAACTAATAGTTAAGATCATGTAGAGCAGGGGTGTCAAACTCAATCGCACAATGGACCAAAATCCAAAACACACCTTAGGTCGCGGGCCGAACAGGATTAAACATTTACTGAACACACTAAAAGAACATTTTTAAACTTTAAAAACTGGAACTTTATAACATAATTATGAACTAGATATATAGCATTATCTGTGATAATGCGAGTGGGAATGCCGTAAGCTGAATTTGGCCACTGAAGATCCAATTGATCCAACTAAAATACTAACTAAATGCCAAATTAGCCCAAAAAACCCCGACATTAGCCAAAACAGCTAGCATAAACTCCATAATAGCCTAAAAATCTTAGTGATGTCAAAATAATCCAAAAATCTAGCAGAATGCCCATTTTAATACTTTAAAACCGTAACTTTTTAACACATTTATGAATAATAAAAAGGCAGGAATATTATTCCAGAATAAATCAACTTAATAACTTTCAATATTTTATTCTCCATAAAAATATATTTTGTTTGTTGCTTTGTGTTTCTAAAACCTCTAAAAGAGAAAACCGGCATCCCATAATTCAAGACTGCAAAACTGTAAAGGTGGTCATTAAAAAAAAAAAAACGTTCCTCATTTTAACCCTTTAATACTAGAGACGTGACATCTAAATAACTCTGTGACGTACTGTAAGGTTTACTGTATCGCATCATTTTGCTCTAAGCGCTCAATCTTTTTTGCAAAACATACTGTAATGTATGGATTTACATGAGCACATAATCGTTGGGCTTAAAGGGTTAACTTCACCCCCCCATCTACCATTCAGAGAAGCTTCCAGCTGTTAATCAGATAAAGATGGCGCCCAACCGGGCCAGGTCACATGTTAATCCCAGAACCAGACAGACAGAGACAACGGGCTAATTAATGATTTATTTACAATCATTCAAGCAGTAAACAGTTGGGAAAATATTCAAATGTTTGTTTGACATTTTAATGTTTTTCTGAGTGGAGTCATACAAATGTGTTTTGTATTTAAGGGCTAATTTCACAGTTTTTGCTGCTTTCTAAGTTAACATGAAACACATTTGAAATGCTATTGATCTCTGACATCACTCATCAGTTATAGTGTAATAATATCCTCTGATCGTAATCAATAAACACTTCGTCTTTGTTACTTGGTACTCTTGAATGAATGGAAAACCTTTAATTAGTTGTTAAAACCAGATTATGATAACTCAGTGAAAAAAATTAAGAAAAACGGGAAATAGAGGATGTAAGATCATTAAATCACATTTCCCTTCAAACAATCAGTCAAACTCTCTTTGATAGTCATTCATCTTAATGGATCCAATGTGATATATGTAACCTGTAAGTGCAAATATGTTGATTTTAAGACGTTATTCTCTTTGTTTTCTAATTAATGTATGAAGCAATGACTTAATTGGTTGAAATATTCTAGATTTATTATCATATGTGCAGTTTTCACTGACATACAAAGTTATGTTCCGTTATACAAGATAAAACAACACAAACGCACACATACAGTTTAAAGTTGACTGAGATGCAGATGTGGTGCCTAACAATGTATTTGTGCTTTTGTTGTCTTTTTTCTTTGTTTTTAATCGCTACAATTGCTTTAAATAAACAAATTGATCAATCAAAACATCATTTCTTAAAAAATGTAAATTTTTTAGCTTTTTTTTTACCTTAACGGTTATAACGGTTGATAAAACCAGAAGCACGTTCAGTCATTTCAGTTTTCAAAACCGTTGATGTTGGAATCTCAAGAAAGCAGAAAAAAAATAAAATGAAATAAATAAATAAATAAATAACACCAAAAGAGTTTTTATGTCAACAATTTAACAGATAATTGTCCAAATTCTCCTCTGAGGTTGTGAGGCTGATGTAATAAATAAGAGAATTAACTCAATTCATAGTTCTATGAATCATTTAACATATCGCTAAATTATAAACAGAATTACAACATGTTGCTTTTTTTATAAAATAGATCAGAAAACTTTAATTTAGACATGTATTTATCTACCACAATAGAACCAAATCCTTTCCTCTCATGATCATATTTGTATAAATTGTATAAACCTGAATGTTTGGCCCCGTTTTTTTATATTCCTGCAAATGTAGATTTCTGTTTTTTCCCCCAAACATGATTGAGATTCTCTGGTTCTTCAAAAACTTTAATTAGTCAAAGACAGCTTTGAACTTTAGCATCTGTATTCTCCATCAATGAGAAGAGCCGAGCTCCCCTTTCCGTCCTTAATCCTAATGTTTCCTCTGATGTCTCATTGTCTCCTCCCTCACACAAATATGACTTTTGTATTAAGAAACAGGACTCTGCTGTCAGGTTTGAAGTAGGAATTATGGGTAATGTGCGATTTCCTTCCTGGGTTTCTGAGCGCGGAGCCCTTTCTCCGGGGTTACTGGGGCTGCTTAGCATTTGCAATGAGCTTTAGCTGTGTCTACATATCTGCCGCATCCAGAAGGGCTCATCTGCTCTGCCAGCGTTACCTGTCTGCGCCTGTTCTTCCCGGGGAGCGCCAGAGGGGGAGGGGAAACGTCCAAAACAAGCCAAGAAAAGCGCCGCGTTCCGCCGTCATCATCAGTGACTCCACACAGCTTGAAATTAACATGTCACTAATGTGCTCTGTGTGCAGATAATTTACTCTTTCTAACTAAAGGAATAAACAGTGTAATGAAGGGAGCTCCGATAAGACACAAACACTTGTCATCTTATGAATATTTAACCTTCCCAGGAGAGAGTTTCTGTTTCCGCGCAGAGAGAAGAGAAGCAGGCAGTTAAGGAGGTTTGCTTTGCTAAAACAATGAGAGAAGAAAAACATGCAAATTACAGCGACTCTTTGTGAGGAACGTTCCTCTGATGCCGAGAAATTGTGTTGGGTTCAGTCAGGGGCGGAGTTACAATCAGGCAAAGGTGGGCGGTGCCCCCAACACACTGGGGCTCCAGAGCAGAGCCTTTAACCCTTTAACACCTGAGGCGTCGCCAATGACGCCTAAACACAAAATCGTAAAAATTCATGAGGCTCCGCCTACCGCTGCGGGTTTCATGACGTCATTCTAGAGCCACCTGTTTGAGCTGGAATTTATCGTCCACAACTGGGCGACATACGGTATTCTGCATCTGAAATGAAGTTTTTTTTTGGCTGATCCCCGCTAGCTCAGTGGAGAAATTGGGTGTTGATGTCAGACTGGAGCTGAAAGGGGCTGTTCTCAATCTGTGACATCAGCACGCGAGGACCCGCTCGTTTTCGTGGGTATGGGAGAAGCTGGTACTGAGAGCGCAGGTTTTTAGTGGATTACTCACAAAAAACTGCTTTTGGGTTCTTTATTGTGAGGAATGAACAGAATAATACACTAAAAGTTCAAAAAGTTGTTTTTTCATGGTATGGCTGCTTTAAAATCCAGGCCACTAGATAGTCCCTTATGCCTCGTGTCCACTGAGCGCTCCAGACCAGACCGGACCAGACTGGACTTTTGAGCGTTTCCGTTACAAAATTGACCCGTTAACCCTTGTGCCATCTTAGGCATGTTAACGTTGGGAGTCAGCAAGCCAGCATGCTAATCTGATTGTTTTCAATGATTTTTGATTGTCTCTGGTGTCCCTGGTAGACGTGAAATCTTTCAGCAGCGTGAGGCTGCGTTTCTCCGCTTCAGAATAAGCTGTTGAAGAGTTATCCTAACCAAAACACTGGAGCTAAAGCTAATTTGTTTTTTCTGAAGTTATGTCTGGGAGTGGAACTTCAGTCTCAGTTTTTGAACGGAAAATTGTTTTATTTGAAAACTGGAAGCTTCTCCACACAAAGATGTGTTTACTTCCGGTGGCAGTACCGCGGCTCTTTTGGCTTTGTTTTAGTTCGTAAACATAAAATCCATAATTAACCTACATTTCAGAGCAAATGTACATTATATTTGATAGTATTTTACTAAACTCTACTATATTTATAAAGATCGCGAATCAGCGATCTTGGACGTCACAAATATTAGTACTCAGTTTCGTGAGCAGATCGCAAATATCCGAGCACCCGGTTACTCGTACAAGTTAGCTAGCAATCAGTTTTGCTAGACTTGGTAGATTCCAGCCCAATTTTAAAAAAAACATATTTTAAAGAATTAAAATAAATAGAGTTGTACTACTGCTGCAGAGGCCCCATCTTATTGTTTGCCTCCTAAGTCCACCACTGAGTCCAACAGCCGGTTCCCTCTGAACAAGAGAAGAACAATGTCGGGGGAACGTTTGGACCCGGCGTTCTCTAATCTTCTGTCGTACTCGCAGACACGGCGTACGTGAGAGTGTTCATCAGCGACATCAACGACAACAAGCCGGTGTTTGCTCAGCGCCTGTATGAGGTGGGCGTGGACGAGGACGCGGACGTGGGCCTGGCCGTCGTCACCGTCAGCGCTAATGATGAGGATGAAGGTACGCTTCAGCAGAGTTCTGCGGCTGAGACCAGATTTTATAGATTCCAGTCGCTAAAGGTTAAAGCAGCCAGCCAACCGCATAATATCATAAAAGCTTTGTGAAAGTGTGTACACTTCTGCCGGTTGTTGTCCCTTTCATCATATTAGCAGTCGGTTTTTTGCAGTACCAGGCGCCAAAGAGACAGCCTCTCTGCAAAACGCCCGTACGTGCAGCATTTTGCATAAAGTCTCCCCGGGGAACTCCTTTCCAATCTGGCCTGAGCTCTGCAAAAATCATGTCGCTAAAATCAAGCGGCGTGCTACATTTAGTAGTCTTTTAAGTGCTCGGTAATGCTCTGCTGCACATGTGTTCCAAAAAGAGTGACATGCTCCCACACAGTGGGTGGGCGGGATTTTGGCAATAAAGCAGTTGCTCATCCTCCGTGCAGAAGTATCCGAAGATCCCTTTATCTGCAATGTTTAGGTCCGTTAATCAAGTATTTATGGAGAGCGGGGGTGCAGCTTAGGCTGGTCTGCAGCACTAATGATGAATAGCTGTGGAATAGAGTTACCAAACGGAGACAGTTGCACCTAAGAGACCATGCTCAATTTGTCTTGTTAAAAAATCTGACTACTGTAATCCTGCCAGAGCCCCGGGGAGGCGCCGAGTGTTTTGTCAGCAAGGCCGTGTTAATAGTTCACATTAGTGTATTTACATGGGATTGCATCCACCATAACCCAGCTGGATGATTGAAATCAGAGGATGGAGATTACCTCTGATTTTAAAGTTACGACTCTGGATCTGTGGTCCAAACCTGCCAGGTAAACGAACTCTACCGATAACTTCAACATCCTTCCCCAGAGGGCATTGTACTCCCTCCATTCTTATTGCTTCTCTTCAGCACTCTTTCTTAATTAGTAACTGATTGAAGCTGCTGAGACAAAGCGCAACGTTTCCATTTAATCAAGAAATCAAAACAAGGACGGGTTACAGGAAATGGACCGCAGCCCAGACTCAGAAAATGAGATGCCATTCCATCCTGATTACACCGTTTGGAAGAGTTTGAAAAGGTTATGTACAGGAATTGATATTGTGCCCTACAGAAATGTAAATAATGAAATGATAGCAGTATTCTACTGTCCTGACATATACCTTTTTTTTTGTAATGCATTTTTAATTCCTGCCACAGGCGCCAACACCAAGCTGCGCTACCAGATAACATCTGGTAACAAAGGTGGTGCTTTTGACATTGAACCAGAAGTTGGGACAATTTTTATCGCACAGCCGCTGGATTATGAGCAGCAGAAGAGATACAAGCTGCTGGTGCTGGCCTCAGATGGGAAATGGGAGGATTACGCGGCTGTTGTGGTGACTGTGGTTAATAAGAACGACGAGGCGCCTGTGTTTTCCATGAGCGAGTACTACGGATCTGTCATCGAGGAGCTGGACGGGTCACCTGTGTTCGTGTTACAGGTAGGGGTGTGCCAAAATATCGATACTGCGATATATCGCGGTAATTAGTCCTGCAATTGATTCTCAATAGGTTCTCACCAAGTACAGATCTTTTATTTTCATTTAAAGAGGCTGTAAAATTTTATATTATATTATATATTTATATTACATTTATTTTTTTCTGTTGTACAACAATTTTGAACTAAGAAGTGGCACGGCTGTTCATGTTTACTATTGTTAACACGGAATTGTTACAGATAATTCCAATTGAATTGGTGTCAAAGCTTGTCAAAGGCATAGAAGTACTGATGTGCACAAAAGTAGAGAGACACCAGGTTCTGCAAACAGCTCTAACCTATTTACAGTGACTCGCCTGACTCATGTCTTGTTGGCGGCGACCAAATCTCGTGGGTTGCAGCTCAAATCTCATGGATTGCGACCAAATCTCGTGGGTTGTGACTCAAATCTCGTGGGTCGTGACTCAAATCTCGTTGGTCGTGACTCAAATCTCATGGGTCGCAAAATCTCGTGGATTGTGACCAAATCTCGTGGGTCGCAAAATCTAGTGGATTGTGACCAAATCTCGTGGGTCACAAAATCTCATGGGTCGTGACCAAGTCTTGTGGGTCGTGACTCAAATATTGTGGGTCGTGACTCAAATCTTGTGGGTCGTGACCAAATCTTGTGGGTCGTGACTCAAATATTGTGGGTCGTGACTCAAATCTGGTGGGTCGCAAAATCTCGTGGGTTGTGACCAAATCTCGTGGGTCATGAGTCAAATCTCGTTGGTCGTGACCAAATCTTGTGGGTCGTGACCAAATCTCGTGGGTCGCAAAATCTCGTGGGTAGTGACCAAATCTCGTGGGTCGCAAAATCTTATTGGTCGTGATCAAATTTCGACGGTCGTGACTTAAATCTAGTGGGCGTGACTCAAATCTCGTGGGTCGCAAAATCTCATGGGTCGTGACCAAATCTTGTGGGTCGTGACTCAAATATTGTGGGTTGTGACCAAATCTTGTGGGTCGTGACTCAAATATTGTGGGTCGTGACTCAAATCTTGTGGGTTGCAAAATCTTGTGGGTTGTGACCAAATCTCGTGGGTCGTGACTCAAATATTGTGGGTCGTGACTCAAATCTTGTGGGTCGCAAAATCTCGTGGGTTGTGACCAAATCTCGTGGGTCGTGACTCAAATCATGTGGGTCGCTGCTCAAATCTTGTGTGTCACAACGAGATTTAAATGTACAAGTATACAGATAAAAGGATCAAGTCATATCGCTGTGTAAAACCAGATGATAGAAGATTTAACCTAGTTAATTTAAAGAAAAGATCAGCAACATCCCTTTATACTTGGATATTTGGGTTGCGACCAATGAGATTTGAGTCACAACCCACTAGATTTGAGTAGCGACCCACAGGATTTGAGTCAGGTGAGCTACTGGAAATAGGTCAGAGCTCTTTTCAGCGCCAGCCACTTTTATAAAAGTGTCTATTATGTGTTGAACAAAATAAGACAAAAGTTATTTATTATGATTGTGTTCAAACTAAAAAATAAGTGGGGACATATTTTTCCCGAAAATATGTGTTCTTCTATATAATGTGAGTCATTAGAGTCAATTTTAACCAATTATCCCAGTATTACGATATCATCAATATCGTGAGCCATGTTTTGCGTATCTTGTCGTGAGGTACCAGTGATTCCCAGCCCGAGTTACAGGTGAGTTCAGGTGGAAATGATAGAAACCTGCAGAACCCTCAAATACCTTTACATAATGACTGCAATTTCTTCTTCATTTTGTGTCAATACTCCAGCTTATAACACTGTGAAATTATAGACGTAGCGCTGATGGATCTTTCAGAAGCAAATCCAGTAGTAGGCCTGTCACGGCAGATCTCCGTCCAGATGTGAGGAACGTGCCTGATCAGGGCTCGCTGCTTTAATTCAGACGGTCGGTACAGACAGCCAGCACTTAAATGGGCTGTCTAAGTTATTCAGAGCAGAGAAGACCGGGATGGGGCTTGAAAAGAGCTCAGAGGAGGCAGTAATTTCGATTCGACTTGATGAACGGATCTGTCTTCCTCCCCGCAGGTGACAGCCACCGACCCGGACAAAGACGCAGACCAGGGCGCCATACGATACTCCATACACGGCCAAGGGGCAGAGTCCCATTTTATGATTAACGACATCACGGGGGAGATGTACGCTCAACGTACCATGGACCGAGAAGAACGCGCTGTCTGGCGCTTCGTTGTCATGGCAACAGACGAAGAAGGCGAGGGACTAACTGGTTTTACAGATGTTATTATCAGTGTGTGGGACATCAATGACAACTCCCCTACCTTCTTGTGCGCGCCTGATAATTGCAACACTAATGTGGCAGAGAATTCTCCTCCTGGAACGTTTGTTATGGAAATGACGGCGGTGGACGCCGACGATGCGGCCGTGGGCCAGAACGCCATCCTCACGTACAGGATCACAGAGAACGCTTGCGGCCCAGACGGGGCAGAACTTTTCTCCATCGACTCCAGCACCGGCTCCGTTTCCGTGGCAGCAGAGGGGCTGGACCGAGAGCGGGCCGATCGCCACCACCTGGTGATAGAGGCCACGGACGGTGGGGGCATGACCGGGACGGCCACTGTCACCGTCATGGTGACGGACATCAACGACCACGTCCCAAAGTTTCGAGAGGAGTGGTGCGGGGCCAGCGTCCCGGAGAGCACGCCGCAGGATGCTCCTCTCCTGGAGCTGAGCGCCGTGGACCCTGACGAAGGCGTCCACGCCCAGCTGTCCTTCAGCGTGGTGGGGGGTGATCCGGAGCAGCCTTTCTACATGGTCAGTCACCGGCTGGAGCAGAGGGCCACTCTGAGGCTGAAGAGGAAGCTGGACTTTGAGCTCCCGGGAGAGCAGCGCTTCAACCTCACCATCCGGGTGGAGGACTCGGACTTCTCCAGCCTCATTCACTGTGTGATTCAGGTGGAGGACGAGAACGACAACGCCCCCGAGTTTGTCCCCAAATCCCACCAGCTCTCTGCGCTGCCCGAGGACGCGTCGGTGGGAACCAGCGTGGTTCAGGTGGTGGCCACCGACTCGGACTCGGGCCTGAATGGGGACGTTTGGTACAGCATCCTCCCCCGGTCTGACCCATACGACCATTTTACTGTCAGCCACGCCGGTGTGGTGGCTGTCGCCAAGCCGCTGGATAGGGAGACGGTGGCAGGATATGAGCTGGTTGTCATGGCAACTGACCGTGGCACGCCAGCATTGACTGGCAGTGTCACGGTCCACTTGCCGCTGCTAGACTTGAATGATAACGGGCCAGAGCTGGAAGCCGCCTACACGCCCGTGCTGTGGGAGAATGGTCCAGCACCTCAAGTGGTCTGGCTCAACCGAAGCTCCACTCTGCTCCACGTGGTGGACAGGGACTCCCCAGAGCACGGGCCCCCCTTCCTCCTGTCTCTGCCCCCAGTCTATTCCGCCGACTTCCATCTGCAGGACCATGGAAATGGCTCGGCCACGCTCACCACCCTCCGGAGATTTGATAGGGAGAGGCAGAGCGAGTTCCCCTTGCCCGTGATAATGATTGACAGCGGCATTCCGCCGATAACAGCCACAAATACGCTCACCATCACTATTGGCGATCACAACGATAACGCCCATCAGGCGGGAGAGAAAGACGTCTATGTGCATAGCCGTAAGGGTGAGTCGCCGGCTCTGCTCCGACTTTTTTATTTTTTTCTTGCTTGGGAAGAACTTTACAGGCAGAGCAGCAGCTCCGGGGGAAAGTGATCAAACCTGCTCTGCAAGTCATGGTCGCTCATTTATTTGTTCTTCTCAGTTAGAATGTAAAATACATACAATCCACTTAAAGAACAGGAGTAGGATGAAGACCAAGTCTTATAAATCTCTACCCCATTCTTATTATTTCATATGATACAGATAACTAAATTAGTGGGTATAATCAAAATAAACACACAAAGAAAATCTATGACACCAAATAATTCAATCTGGAACACAGATTTTACATCATACTGTATAAAAATCATTTTATTTTTATATTTAGACTTAAAAGAAACAATACTTTTTTAGGTCATTTTACAAGGAATTCCGTTTTTAACCCCAGCAAAGGAAATAGTCTTTTGTTTAAGTGTAGTTTTTACGTTAGGTACTTTAAAGTCATAATTTCTTCGGCTATTTCCTTCATTTATAACAAAAATATTTTGTTGGCAACGTAACGTTGTTGTTCTTAAACGTGACCAGCAGTGTCTGCAAAGAACATAAATCTTTAAATTTGAGAATTCTTGACTTCAGAAATAGTTTGGATGTTTGTTCATTGTAAGGCGTTATCTGTAATTATTGTTTTTTGCAAAACTATTAAACGTTTTAAGTTTGACTCATAAGAATTACCCCAGACTTACAAACAATATGAAAAATACTGTAAAATCAAAAAGAAAAACAAAATATGATTTGCTTGGTAATTTAACAAATATTTAACTTTGTTGAAAATTGCATGATCTTTAGTTGTTTTTTGTTTTATATAAAAATATGTTGGTTCCATTTTAAATTTTCATCAACAATAATTCCAAAAATCTAAATTCATGAACTATTTCTATATTAACACCAATCCACTTTAGTTTAATATTTGTATTTAATTATTTTTACCGAACAACATAAACTTTGTTTTGTTTAAATTAAGAGAGAGTTTGTTTCTATTTAATTATTTTGTAAGTAAAATCATCTCCTGCTCAACAGTAGAAGCTGATTTATCCAAGTTTTTCCAAGAGAAAAATAAATTGGTGTCGTCTGCAAACAGAGAAAAATTCAGTATTTTTAAAACATCACAAAGATCATTTATGAATAAAATTTTAAAAAATTGTTCCCAGTACTGAGCCTTGTGGAATACCACAATGTATGTTTTGGTCTTTTGATAAATATCCTGCATATCCCACATACTGCTGACATTTGTCTGAGTAACTAATCAGCCATCGTAATGCAACACCTCTAATACCATAAGATTATTGGGATCACTTGTGTCAAAATCCTTTAAATCAATGAAAACACCAATTGTGTTGCATTACTTTGTCATGTTGGCAATCTTTTGGTGCCGCAGTGACCTCAAATCGAGTTTCAAGCCGACTCTTCTCGGCAAAATCTGCCTTTTAGACTCATCTGCAGATCTGAGCTGAGGTCACCGTTTGCTCCTTCTTTCACGTTTTACCCTTCAGGTAAGCCGGTCAGGTGTATTGGCTTGTCAGTGTTTTATTGTAACGCAGAGCTACGTGGCAGTTTTGGTAATTGTGGGAAACACAAGCACTGCAATTCATTCAGGCTGCCATTGTTTACCCAGCTCCAGCAGTCTGGCACTGCAGGTCGATAATAACATAATCCATACTGAGATAGCCTCACTTCCTTAAGCCCCACACTCTCTGAAGTGTAGCACTGAGAGCCTATTTATTCCAGCAGTGGGACTCCACAGTTATGAGCATAATAAGTAGAACAGAACACAAGAATGCAAGATAAGGAGAAGAGGAGTCAAAAAGATAAGTGTTGGCATCAGCAGATTCTGTCCGGTCTAAATCAATGTGTGTGTGTGCGCGTGCGTGTGTTTCTTGAATAGGAAGGATGGCAAATGCAGCACTAGGGAAGGTTTATGCCCCCGATCCAGACGACTGGGACAACAAGACCTATACTCTGGAGACCAGCGCATCCAAGTATGAACTCACTGCTAAATGTTCATTTTCTGAATTTCATTTTTTTCACATGTGAAGATCACTAATTGTGCACTGGAGGTTTAGTTGCTACAACTATATGATGTCAAAACACATTTTAAAAGTGTAAAAGGACAGGTAATGTGAAGGTTTTAGCTGCTTTCCTTGACAAAGCTGGAGTCACTTCTCTTGTATTGTGCAAGATGTAGCGTATTTTCCAGAGTATAAGTCGCAATGGAGTATAAGTCGCAAGAGCAAAATGTCTAATCGAGAGGAAGAAAACCATATACAAGACGTATAAGTCGCAAAGAAGTATGAGTCACACCCGAGTATAAGTTTCATCTGGGTTTAAGTCACAACGGAGTATAAGTCGCAAAGGAGTATAAATCGCAACGGAGTATAAGTCGCAAGAGCAAAATGTCTAATCGAGAGGAAGAAAACCATATATAAGACGTATAAGTCGCAAAGAAGTATGAGTCACACCGGAGTATAAGTTTCATCTGGGTTTAAGTTGCAACAGAGTATAAGTCGCAAAGGAGTATAAATCGCAACAGAGTTTAAGTTCCACCGGAGTATACGTTTCCTCGGAAAATAAGTCACAACAGAAAATGAGTTGCAACGGAGTTTAAGTCGCAACGGAGTGTAAATTGCTCTGGAGTAGAAGTTGCAAGAGCAAAAAATGTCTACTCAAGAAGAAGAAAACCATATATAAGTCGCTCTGGAGTCTAAGTCGCACTTTTGGGAGAAAAGTCTGACGTTTCAGAACAAATTTGCTAAGCTCAGCGTAGCTAAAATAAATAAATAAACACAACAAATCAAATCTTTTGATCCATATAAGACAAATATCGAAGTTTAAGAGGAAAACAATCAGATTCTCTTCCGTGTTTGTTTTGGACGACACTTCTTCTGCCACTGTCAGTAGGAAATATTTAGATGCAGACGCCCTCTAGTGGTTGTTGGAGGAAAAAACCACTAAAGGACAACCGATGTTTACAAAGAAAATCACAAATAAATTAGCCTATTTATGTCCAAAAGAAAGAAAAAAACCCATAAATAAATCTCTCCTGAGTTCAAGTCGCACCCCTGGCTAAACTATGAGAAAAACTGCGACTTATATTCTGGAAAATACGGTAAACTGTCTGGTTTCTGAGATCACATCCAGGTTGTTCGGGATTTTAATCACTGCTTTTGTCGACGAAAGAGAAATTAAATCCACGTCAAACAAAGTGTGAAGTCTGGCTCCACAGACGAGGGCGACCGCGAAGGCTCGGACTCGCTACAATCTGACCTGGTGCTGCTCTTCCGGACTCAGAATCAGATTAGAATGGAATATTTGTTTTATTCATAATGTGTATTCTGACAGTTTCCATGGTGACTGTCAAACCCTTTTTATAAAAAAACTTGGACTTCCTCCCGCTGTTATTGAGCTTAAGCTGATACGCATGCAGCTTTTGATAACCCGAAATATCACAGACGGCTTATCAGCTTGTTTTTTCTGCTGAGTCTTTTTCTCTTTGTTTGGCGTCTTACGCTGAAGCGCTGCTCCCAACAGCCTCTCTGCTTCCCTCAGATTCTTCTCTGTGAACAAGACCTCGGGAGAGCTGACCATCCGGCAGAACACGCCAGCAGGCAGCTACTGGCTGAAGGTCGGGGTGTCGGACGGGGTGTGGCCCGACGTGGTCTCGGGGGTCAGGGTGCACGTCAGGGAGCTGGAGGAAAAGGCCCTTCTGTCAGCCGCCTCTCTGCGTTTGACAGGTAAAACCTGCACATTTCTGTTCATTTTTAATCTGCTCAGGTGGGAGGACGCAGCAGCTGGTTTCATCTCGCGTGTCCTGACATGAACCCAGAAGTAAAGATTTGGCAACATGCACACAAAAAGGGGAGGGGGGTTGATCCGTACGGGTGCTGGGGGGTTTTGGGTTCTCCAGGCCCGTAGAGGGGAGTGACTGCAACTCTGATCCTCTTTTGATCTGTTTTTCAAAATGTTCCCAGTGGTCCTTCAATGAGGATGACAAAATCCAGTGGTAGAATGACGCTAGCATCTTAAGCTAAACAAAGCTAACGTTTTAAGGCAACAATTTGAGTGAAACTTTCATCACAAATCCATCACCAGGACGGAGTTCACTGGAATTAAAGCTAATTACACCAAACTTCTGTTCCCTTACTTCCAAATCCTCTGGAACGTTGAGCAAGCCAGTAGTTTTTTTACAACTGAAGGTGAAACCCCGGGCTACGAGTCATGCTAAAGCTAACGACCTTGTTTCAACCTGTAGGGGGCGGCACACAGGGACTTTGTGGCTGTATTTTCAAACAAGTTTATTTTAATTTATCAAAATGTGTCAAGGACCAACACTCTTAAAGCCCCTATTTATAGAGGTCAACAGAAAAATTGATTTAGGGTTTGGTTTCTGCTTAAAGATGCTTGTTTTGATTTCTTATTCTTGATCAATAATTAGTCAACACTAATATTGACTCATAAACTGTGTTTTTGCTAGCAGATGCCCCTCCTGTAGCTCTGTCCCTGCACAGAAATAATAGCAAAACAACCTAAATTGTTGATAACTTGTTATCTATAGCTTTGTTTTTTTTTTTTTTTCCTCTTTTGTAAAAAAATAATCATAACTCACCACAGAAATGGGCTAGAAACTTATCTTTTTTTTCAACATCCTTTTATTTCTTTTTCTTCATGACTGAGCCGAATGAAACCATCTGGATACGGCCCATGGTCCAGTCCAGGAGTCTGCAACCTGCGGCTCCAGATCCACACGTGGCTCTTTGGCCAAACATAAATAAGTCATGTCGACTGTCAGCTTCCTGCTAATGACTAAATAACCAAAACTACCTAAAGAAAACAAACAAACAAAGCCAGCAAACTAAGACTACCAAACCCAAACTAAAATAACAAAACCCAGCAGTGTAAGACTGCTGAAAAGAGAAGAAAAGGAACAAAAAAATATAGAAAAAGAAAATAGCACTTTTGTAAAAGTAAGGATTAATTTATTAATATTTATTTAATTTAGACCATATTGATGGCTGAGGTCCACATAGGTCATAAGTATGTAGGTTTTTACATCCCTGTTGACCTGAAAAAGTATTATTTGCTCAACACTACCACCAGAATGCACAGATTTTATATGCAAAGCAAAACTTTGGTAAAAAGTTTGATCTTTTATGATTTAAAATCACATATTAACTTTTGCTGCACAACATTGGTTATTAGCTGCAACGAGATGATCCTGTTTGGCACAGAGCATCTTTTATTTTGAAAATAAGTTTCTGTCAAACGTTTGGAGAGGTTCTTTTTATATTTTTGAGTTTGTTCGTGCCAAAAAAAGGATATAATTAATTTTATTAAAGAAAAGAAGGTCATGAATAGTAATTCCTTAAGACTATGCGGCTTCTTCTAGTCGTTAGTAAGGTGTGAGTACTGGCTCCTTACTGACCACACAAACTGTCTCATTTCCTCATTGCTAACATTCAGGTGGCATCAAGGAGCGCCCTTATAACGAGATAACTAACTATCTCCTTGTTCAGTTTGCTGGATTTGGGGTTTTTTAGATAAATTAAAAATGTGTCAGCCACCTACTTCCCCTTACATGTTACATAAGTGTTCACTACGATCAGTCGCTCGCAGCAGAAGCGATCTACGACTTTAATGTTTCATGCGGTCCACCTTTGCTTATTTTTCCTCTGCAGGATCCACCCATGAGGACAGTTTGGGACTCGGGCATAAACGTGGAACATAAAAGCCTTTCAGTCGGCAGTCCCACTCAAATCCCAAAGAGAAAGTCAAAGTTTTATCTGGTGAATTGTGTTCAGAAGCTGTCAAACATGACAGCATCTGACATGAATAAATTGGCACTTTTCATTGAACAATTATCAAGTCGTCAATCCAGTTAACACTGAAATAATAGGCTGTCAGGAAATTCTTTTGTCATAAATGCATTGATTAACACTTCGGCTGACTGTATAGCCGCCGCTCGCTTCTTCTTCCTCATCTGCTCTCTGAAGTTTAGATTGGAGTGTTCATTTTTCTGACAGTCCCCTCCGATCAGATCGGACTTATAAAGGTCAGTTTTGAAGTGTCAGGTAAAATCCTTGACATTTAAAAAGCCATTGGGTGAGCAGATTCAGAGGCATCCGTGATGCTCCCGACTCCGGCTTGTTATCGTATCTGAGAGATTATGGATGACCGCCGGGTTGAACCCCGAATATGATCGCTTTTTCCAGACGTTCAAATATTTATCACAACACAGCTTGGCAACACTTTCACTTTATGACAGGGAGGAAACAGGTTTTTTTCCCCCTCAGCTGCACCAGGACTGGTTCTCAGGGAGAAGAGGGATCAATGGCAGGAGAAGCTGGACCGAGCCAGCGGTCAGCAACTTTTAACAGTAACAGAGGCATTTGGGCTCATTTTCTACTGATCAAAACCTACAAGGAGCCGTATAGTCTCACTTTAGCCTTTAAGAAATGTGGATTTACATGCATGACCTTCCTTTTTTTTAATAATAAATATAATTTTTTTTTTGTTTGAAGAAAAGCTGGAGGTAGCATTGAGAAAACAAGACGTCTTCAGGTCAACAGGGATGGAAAAATCTACAAAGTTTATCATCTATGTGAACCTCAGCCATCAATTTATACATTTATTTTCCGGACTATAAGTCGCGCTTTTTTTCATAGATTTCTAAGGGTGCGACTTATACTCAGGAGCGACTTATATGTGATATTGTTAGACATAAATAGGCTCATATATTTGTTATTTTCCCCACTTAAACCGGTTACCTTTTGGCGGTTGTTTCCCAATAACAACCACTAGAGGGCACTGTAGGTTTGTGTATCAGTATCTACTGCTTTCAGCTGACAGAAACGCAGAAGAAGAAGTTACGTTCAAAACAAACGTTCCTGATAATCTAATAATTCTCCTCCTGGATGTTATGATGTTTTTCTCATTTGCATCAAGACATTATTATTATTCTTTTTATTTTTCTCTTCCTGGGCTAATGCGGGACAACAAGCCATCAAACTGGGTTATAAACAGACAAAAGAGCAGCTAAAAACTGTCATTTAGATGCAGCTCCTGCAGGCTAGAAGGTAACGATCGCCGTAAGAAAAAGACAAAAAACTGCTGAACCCAGAATGGAGAGATGATTATAGATGCTTTTGTGGAGTTCTTTAAAATAAATAACTTAACCTCTCAACATCATCAGTATCTTCTGTGTATTTTAAACGAGATAAACAACTAAAGCCTCCATCATGTAGCGATGAGGCTAAAAACTTCAGACAGCTTCTCCAATGGGAGTGTCTAGTTTATGAACACATTTTTGGACAAGGATTGAGCATTAAATTAGACGCACATCAAACGATTCAGCGGACTCGAATTTGATGCATGAATCGCATTTGATGTCAAATGCAACGTTACGTCGGGCTTGTTGAATTTGTTCATAAATGTTGGACTATTCTCTTAAAAGTGCGACTTATACTCCGGAGCGACTTATATATGTTTTTTTCTTCTTCATTATGCATTTTTTAGCTACTGCGACTTATACTCCGGTGCGACTTATAGTCCGGAAAATACGGTAATCTAAATTATATAAATGCTCCTTACTTTAACACTGGGGAAAATTCCGGCGACAGCAGAATAACACACGTTCTTTAAACTACACAATTAACGAATTTCCAGTGAATTCTGAGGCTGAGAAAAGGGAATTTTAGCTCAAATAATTCAAATTTCAACAAGTTCAATGGATGCGTTTTGTAAGTAGAGGCCAAATAGTGTCTTAAAAATGTGCGTAGTGATGGAGCAACATGAGGTTTGAGCGCATTTCTATAGACCACATGTGACAAAGTCAAGGCCCGGGGGCCGGATCCGGCCCTTCAGGTAATTCTATCTGGCCCTCAGATCATTTTATTTTATTGTTATATTTATGACCAGATGTTACCTTGCGCTCATTTCTAACTTGTATAATTTTGACAAAATATATTTTTATGGAGAGTAAAATATTAAAAGCTATTTAAGGTTTAAGTTGATTTATTCTGGAATAATATTCCTGCCTTTTTATTATTCGTATTTATGTTAAAATGTTACAGTTTTAAAGTTTTAAAATTTGCATTCAGCTAGGTTTTTGGACTATTTTGGACTCTTCTCATTTACTTAAATTTTTTTGATATTTTTTGCTAATATTTTAGCTACATGCTAGCTGTTTTGGCTTACTTAGGCTCTTTATTAAGTTTTTTAGGCTGTTTTGCAGTTAGGCTAATATTTACACGCTAACTGTTTTGGATAATTTAGGCTTTTTCAGTTTTTTAGGCTATTTTAAAGTTCAGCTATTTTTTCAGCTACATGTTAGCTGTTTAGGGTAATTTGGCATTTAGCTAATATTTTAGCTAGCTATCAGCTTTAGTATTTTCAGCTTTAAGCTTCAGTGATTTTATCTATCAACTTCAGCATTTTTAGCTATTAATTTTAGCATCTTCAGCTAACATCAGCACTAGCATCTTTAGCGGCCAAATTCAGCTTACAGCATTCACAGGTAATGCTATATATCTAGTTTTAGACTATGTTACGGTTTTAAAGTTTTAAAAATGTAGCTTTAGTGTGGTCAATAAATGTTTGAGTTTGACACCTCTGCCATTGACGTTTTACTGGAAATAATCGGTTAAATTCAAGTTTGCAGTAGCGGTGTGATCATAGCTTCCGAGCAAGCCTTGAATTAACCCTTTAACAACGGCGCTCCAGTGTTTATCTTCTTCGTCTCGTGCCGCTTTTCTCCTTCAGAACCTGCTGGAATATGGAATGAAAAGTTACAATATGCTAAAAATTTTGTGTTTAAAGCCACCTGTGACACCTCAGGTGTTAAAGGGTTAAAAAAATTCCTTTTTTTTTTTATTTATTTTTTGTTATTTTTCCCTCTTTGTCCTCAGCAGTCTTTCACTGCTGGGTTTTGTTGTTTTAGTTTGGGGTTTGTAGTCTTGATTTGCTGGCTTTGTTTATTTGTTTTCGGTTCGGGGGAGCTGCTGATTCTGACGTCGACATGACGGTCAGCAGTCTCCATGACGTACTTTATGTTTTTCTGAGGAGTCACCACGAGGAGATAAAAGATCCACATGTGGATCTGGAGCCGCAGGTTGCTGACCTCTGGTCTGAGCTAATGGAACGGAGAACTTCTCCCGCTTTGATCAGCTGTGTGGATGTCATTGGGCAGTCAGTACCTCTCATGTCACGCGCCTCCATTCTCTCTGTCTGCTGAAGGGATTACAGCCAGAGAGTTTATCGACTCCAACGTGGAGGGGAAGAGACGGCTGGAGGCGTTCTGGGACTTCCTGTCTGAAGCCCTGTCCGTCAGCCCGGGAAACATCAACGTTTTCAGCGTCGCCGACCGAGACCAGAGCAGCGTGGACGTCCATTTCTACGTGCTCACTGATAATGGCTACTTGCAAGCAGAGAAAGTGCACAGCGTATTCCAAGCACATAAACAGAAGGTACATATAGCATTCTGTCAGGCCGATAGAGATCACAATTCATAAATCAAGTGATAAACTTGGGAGCTTGAGGGGGAGAGATAACAGTGTTTTTTTATCTTCAGTTTTATTTTCAAAGCTACTTTCTGTCTGTTTGCCGCCTGACCCTGTCATGTCTATTTGTCTCCCCCTCAGTGGCTGTCACTGCCTCCCCCTCCCTCGCTGACATGCTTTCTTCCCTCCATGTTTCATCCTGCATCCATGTGATTACGCTGACAGTCTTACATTTATGTGGGAGGACTTCTTTTCTCCCTGGTTTTGCGTGTTTCATAAAGATCTGTCTCCGGGTTTCGCGTCTCAGGTGCAGGTTTCCCCGTCTTCCTCTGTGCAGGTGCAGTCACTCCTGCGTGCCGCCGTCAGCCAGGTGCAGGTGGATGAGTGCGGCCGCTCTGACTGCGCAGCCTCTGGCGGCTGCAGCACGCAGCTGAGCGTCACTGACTCGCCCACCCTGATAGACTCCGGTGCTTTATCCCTGGTCTCAGTGAAAGTGACGACCTCTGCGGTGTGTGGCTGCGCGGCCAGAGAAATGACCCACCGGGCCTGCGCCTCCTACCCCACCAACCCCTGCCTCAACGGGGGGACGTGCATCGACACGCAGAACGGCTACAGGTGAGAGGAAGCGCCTTGTTTGTTGCTGCAGACAGCTCTTTTAAGGTTGGACGTCCAGTTTCCGGCAGTGTTCCCTCAGATCCTGCCCGAATGGCTGCCAAAGTGCAAACCAAATCCCAGAAGGCCGTGCAGTTTTGAGCTCCTCTTCTGTCTTTTGAGTTGAAAGCTGAGTCGTCTGATTTTTCAAAGGCGCAACGTTCAAGTGAATCTGAAAAATCACCACAATGAAACACGGTGTTTAGTAGGGATGGAACGATTCAGCCAAGCCACGATTCCATTTGATTCACAGTTTTAAAGTCATGATTTCAATTTTTTCTCAACACAATAACTTAAAGGTATTAAGTATTTTATTTTAATTTTACATCAAACTGTCTGTTTTCCTACTAAAAGAAAGGATTTAATACAAATAATGAAATGATCTCAAATCCTTTCATCCTCGGTTCATGTTGTTCTCCATGTCTGATGGACCGCTCTGCACCCGCGCCTGCTCAGCGCGACCCCCCCACCCAGCCCTCAGCACAAACGACCGTTAACGCTCAGCTTGCAGAGAAAAAAAGATAAAGATCTAAAAAGAAAAAAGAGCACGGCTCCCAGGAAAGAGTCGGAAGGGAAACAGTTGCGAAGTGTCATCGTCATTCATGACTGATGTCACGGTACATCGGTCCACTCACACACTCACAGGCGTGCACTTTCTCACAGGCACGCCCACAAACTCACAGGCGCGCCCCCACACTTGTAGGCACACCCACACACTCACAGGCGTGCCCCCACACTTGTAGGCACGCCCACACACTCGTAGGCGCGCCCACACAATCGTAGACGTGCCCACGCACTCACAGGCACACCCACACACTTGTAGGCGCGCCCACACACTCACAGGCACACCCACAAACTCACAGGCGTGCCCATGCAATCGTAGGCGCGCCCACACACTCACAGACGTGCACTCACTCACAGGTGCGCCGACAGACTCACAGGTGCGCCCACACACTCACAGGCACACCCACACACCTGTAGGCGTGCCCACACACTCACAGGCACACCCACAAACTCACAGGCATGCCCACACACTCGTAGGCGCGCCCACACAATCGTAGGCGTGCCCACACACTTACAGGCGTGCCCACACACTCGCAGGCGTGCCCACGCACTCGTAGGCGCGCCCACACACTTGTAGGCGCGCCCACACACTCACAGGCACACCCACACACCTGTAGGCGTGCCCACACACTCACAGGTGCGCCGACACACTCTCAGGTGCGCCGACACACTTGTAGGCATGCCCACACACTCGTAGGCGCGCCCACACAATCGTAGGCGTGCCCACACACTTACAGGCGTGCCCACACACTCGCAGGCGTGCCCACGCACTCGTAGGCGCGCCCACACACTTGTAGGCGCGCCCACACACTCACAGGCACACCCACAAACTCACAGGCGCGCCCACACACTCACAGGCGTGCCCACGCAATCGTAGGCATGCCCACACACTCACAGGTGCGCCGACACACAGACAGATGTCATCCACTCTGCCTTCCCTAAATTCAGTCACAGGTCGAGATGAACTTCACTTTCTGGAACAATCGATATGTTGGCAAGTCAGAATCGTTTTTTAACCGAGTCATGAAGAATCGTTACATCCATAGTTTTTAGTTTACATTTTCAAGTCTGGGT
>NC_050517.1:33849926-33941923 GCF_002922805.2 Oryzias melastigma | reverse complement strand
TTTAACATTTAAGTGCAAAGGTCTCCGAGTGCCTTTTGCAGGAAGGCTTTTCATTCCATGCCAACACTAATGCCCAGATTAAATAAATATAGGCCAGAGAGATTATTTTAAATCTGCTCCCCTCCATGCATACAACTTATCAAAAATCTAACATAATGCCATTTACATAAATATGGAAGTTTCTACAGATCCAGCTTTTACTGATCTTTTTTTTTACGATGTTCTCTGTCATGAAAGACAAATACTCTCTGGTTTGTGCTTCACGTGAGAGGACAACAGCCATAAAAAAATTCAATTCTTGGTCCCGTCCTCTATTGATGGGCTTAACAGAAAACCTCAGACAGGAGCTAATCAAATATTGTCAGTCAGGAAGGCAGAAAACTGTCCGGATGGACACGGCTCTCCCGAGTCACATGAAAGAGATTGAGGTGGTGCGCATATGCATGCAGGACGGCTTCATCCCGCCCGAGCCGTCCTCGCCGCTGCATATAGATCAGTATTCCTGACATGTGTTGCCCCTTCACACAGTAAACATTGATGGAAGAAACAGCCCCTTACAGCATTGATACACAGAGCTTTCTCCAGGCGCTGCATGAGAATAGATGGCTTTGACATTATCAGCCGCCGCCGCCTGTCTCACACGCCTGCAGTGGAGAGGACAGGATGAGATCTGCTCAATGCCTGCCACCCCCCCCCCCAATGAAAAGCCTATTTTCCATCGCTGCATGTCCCTCTTTCATTACGACAATTTTCTTAACGATTATTAAGAATTTTTATTACATAAACAGGCTCCGAAAAGTGGTGAATGACTTCTAATTTCCAGTTTGTGCGAGAGCAGTGATCTGCAGCACTAAAGCACTAAATCAAAGTAGATAAGTACAAGAGGAGGCAATCTAGCAGAGTGTGTAATACCTTAAGATTGAGGGGGGGGGCAGTGAAAATAAGTCCAGGAAATCAGACGTAGTTCAACACATCCAAAAGTGAGAGAAATTGATTTAATTATCTCCTGACAAAGGGAACGTGATACGCCTCGCATGAGCGGTGGAGTCCAGACGCTGTGATAGATAAAGAATAGACTGCAGTAATGTTGTGTTCACTGCTAATTGATTTAATACGGAGCTGAACGGTCCGGATCTAACTCACCCCGTGATAAAACGTCTGCAGACGACACCAAGATTTATCAGAGCTTGAAATGGAATGAAAGATTTTGGGGTTTTTTTTCCTTAATTTTTTCCCCTCAATCTGAGCTACAGGTGCTACTGCCCCCCACAGCTCGAGGGGCCCAGCTGTCAGCAGACGAGGCTTGGTTTCCACGGCAACGGCTACGCCTGGTTTCCTCCCATAAGGCCGTGCTTTGATAGCCATCTTTCACTGGAGTTTATGACGGAGGAAGATGACGGGCTGCTCCTGTACGCCGGCCCGCTGGCCACGCTCCTGCCGGGGGACGGCGAGGACTACATGGCGATAGGTAAAGGGGGCGGGGGGTAATTAGAAGTTTAGCAGAGGGACCTGCAGGCTGGAAGCCTCCAGACTTCATTTGTGTTTTTAATTACTAAGTGAAAGCTAATCAGCTGCAAATATGAGGACGGTTTTGTTTCACGGTGATGATGAGACACACGGACAGACGCTGAAGGCCGTTTGACACGCCGACACAAACGAAGGTTTGGAAACAAACTAAAGACACACATTTACCCCCCAAAAATACTGAATTTACATTTCTAACATTTGGATTTATATAAATAATAAAGAAAAAGTCCCATCGACTTCATCACCCTTTGTAAAAACACAAAGTCTGACCAAGTGTTTTTATCTACACTGCAAAAAGTCTGCTTTAAAAAACAAGAAAAATATGTACAAAAATAAGGTTAAAATTGCTTAAAATAAGACAAATTATCCAACATAAGAAAATGTGTCTTGTCGAGACTTTTCAAAACAAGTTAAAACATCGAACCTCCTAGGAACTACACATATCAGAACATTTTACGAATATCAAGCTCATTTTGACTATAATTTCTAAGATGAATTTTCTCAAAATGATTTTCTCATGAAGATTTTGCTCATAATGTTATCTTGACATTCTGCTAACCACTAGGATCTGTTTCTAGAAACCACCCAAATAAACTAAAAACAAAAGTTCTTTTCTATTCTTTAAAAAAGAGTAAACAGTCAGCACTATTCTTTTCTCACTCTGCAAGATAATTTACTTGAAATTCATGAATTAAGTCAAAACTTCTGCATTGATCTTGGCCATACAAATGTCTTGAATGAAGGTAATGTTACTGTTGTAACTATGCAGATTCTAGTTTAGAGTGTTTTTTTTACTCATAAAAGGTAATAAATACTTAGTAACAAGCTTTAATATCTTATGGAGATATTTAAGAACCAAAACTTTTAAAATAAGGGACATTATCTAGCATAAAATCTACTGTGAGAATCATTATAACATTAAAAAAAATAAGCATGTATATTCTTGTTTTAACAGGCAGGCGGTTGGTTCCAATTGCAGCAGGTTTATTAACACAGCTTAAAGCATGGGAACATCAGGGAGGAAACTAGAGAAGTCAGGATCCTGGTGAGAGTCGGGGATGGAGGGAAGCAAACAGAGACGGGATGAAACCGGGTCAGGAAATCAGAAGATCGTGTCCAGATAGAAACGCTCGGTAATGCGGGCAGGGTGACACAAACAATACATTGCACAGGGTCAGGCTCTGTGCAGTGCTTAAAGGGTAACCAAACATGGAAGTTGGAGGCTGAAATGTGAAAATCCAGTCAGAGGGGCGGGGCTTAGAGGCTGGACTGTTATCATTACTGGAGCTGCAGATCATGAAAGTATTAAAAAAACAGCAGGACAGAAACTTTACGAATCACATTTAGTGCTGTTTATGCACAATTAATTAATCGTGACCTGTAATAAATTAATCAGGTTTAATCACAATTGTTTTAACCTAATAATTGCTGTGAAAAGCCTCATTTTGAGGTATTTTAATTAAGTTTGTGACAAAATAAAACTGAAAAGGTGGTATTTTTAAGGTTTTTATTTTTATTTTAAAAGACTTTACTGTGACACTACCCAAAGTTTGTTTTTTTTTCAAATCTTGAACAAATAACAAAATAGAAAACTAAATTAAAAAACATTAGATCCAGAATCTCTAATTTGCCACATAAAAAAGCAGTAGCATCACTTTTTTGAGCAATCCAAAAGTATTGAATACTGAGAAAAAGCACAAAAGGAAGAGAAAAAAGAAATAAAACACTGGAGGAATTCAACTATTTAGACGTTTGACTTTTTTTTTTTTGATAAATGTTTGCTTCATCATATGGACAAAAATAAGCACTAAGATGTAAACTTTCTCTCTAAAATGATTCTTTTTAACTTCTAATGACAATCACGGTTCTCAAAAAGATAGATAGATAGATATATACTTTATTAATCCTTACGGAAATTATGTCATTGTCCTTGCTCCATACATCTCACCACACAGTTAAATTAAAAACCAAACCCATAATGGAATAAAATAGATAGAAATCAACAAAACAGTTAAAATGTAACTTTAAAAGTTCATAATTAAAAAAAAGTGAAATACATAAAAGCTATAGTAAAAACATCATAAAAAAGGAGCTAAAGCGTGCTGAAGCTGTTACCATGACAACGCACCACTATATTAAACAATCTGTTTTTGTAAAAAATAAATAAAAAATAAGCTAAAAAATATAACAAAACAGATATTCAAATAATTTATTTAAAATCCATATTTTTCTTGAATGATCACGATGTGAGCATCTAGAAGCATTTTAAACTCAAAAAAATGTATCTAATTAATTAATCGCAATTAACGCAACAATTTGAGGGCCCTAATAATTTATCTTAAAAAGTGTAACTATAATCTTTAAATTATTATAGTGTAGATATAATGATAGTTTGACTGTTTTACCACTTAAAATAGGTTATATTTGGGAGGAAAAGAAGTGTACAAATACAGAATTTAAAAATATAACAGTCGCTTATGAGCAATAAATGCTTATTTCAAAACGTGTCTCCAATATCTACGTCAATACTCCTAAATTTAGTGTTTATAAATTGTTTTTAAAGAGCTCGACATCACAACTTATTGTAAGAAATCATACCAAGACGTTTATTCTGCTTCATATTTTTCACTTTTAATAGAAAAGTATCTTGTATTTTTTTACTTGTCTTTTATCCAGTGTGGAATATTATTTTTATCAAAGTCCAAACTACAAAAGTGTCAAACAAACACGATCATTTTCTCCAGCAGCAGAAACTTTGTCCTTTTTAGTGTTTCTGTTTGATTTCCCTCCCTTGGATTACGATTCGTCGTCTCCTCAGAGCTCTTTAAGTCCCGACACCTTCTTACGTTCAGACCAACATCTGGACTTCAGGCTTTTGCTCTTAAATCTTTCTTTCCATCTGTGGTAGATTTGTTTGTGATCCGGCGGCGTGACCCGGATTGAGCAGTAAATATCTGCAGGGGTTATTTTAGGGCTTAACTTGGTTTATGTTGATGGATGATGTTATGATGTTAGCTTGTTCACCCCAAAAGATTTCAAAAAATCAAATCTTTGCATTAATACGAAGTTAATCTTATGGTTTCCACCATCTGTGATCGTCTCTGTGGAGCCAAATCGGGTCAAGAAGATTTGAAACCCGAATAAAACGACTCCAAAGATTCAAGCTAAATATGTAGATGTTAGGCTAAAGAATTTACTGTGTCTGAAACGTTTTGCAGTTCTAATATCATCTTAATTATTTTCAGCTTCAAAATTTCTGTTTTTTAAATTTCAAAACTCAAAATTTCTAGTTTAAAACTTTTTTTTCCACTTTCAACTCTTTTTTTCGGTTTTGAGTGTGAAAGTTACACATTTTAAACTTTCGGCGTGTTGGGGCGGGGCTAACATGAAGGACCAATTGAAATCCATGAGGTGTGGTAACCTCAATCCTGATGCATTCACTGACAGAGGGGTCACTCAGTCCAGTTTTCATATACAGTCAAGGGTCAAAGCTGAGGTTTGACCTTTTCTGTTTGATAACAGAACGTACGTTCTTCCTCTGTGTCTAGTTATTTATCAGGGACAGTAAAGTGAACCATCAGGGACAAACAATACTACTGATGTTTGACCCTCTTTTTAAAAAAAGTATTTAATAAAGGTCACAGATTTAAATAAACGGATATTTCACATGACTATGTAGATATTTCTAGATACTTTATTCCCCAGATTCTGATTTGTTCAAGTTCTCTGTCAGGATCCACAGTTTTCAGACGTGTGTTTATTGTTTGTTTAAATACTGTTTATTTTCTACTTTTTCTATATAAATAATTCATAAAGATGCGTCTTTTCTACTTTCTTTTCTCGTAAATTATAGGTTAAAATACTTCTTTTATCTGCAGTGACAAAAACATAAGCTTATTATTCTACATTTTTCCAGATGTTTTAGATTAATAATTAGGGACGGGAATTGATAAAAAAAAACTAATTAATCGCAAATCTGGAAAAAAGTAATCGCCATTGATTTTTTTTTTTTTTTTAGTTACAGTATTTGCCAACCACTTATTATCTGCATGAATCACAATATGAAATCACACACAAAAGAGCCTACAGTCTAAAATTCAGTTTTATTCTACTTTTGAATTTCTGTATTTTGAATTTGAAACACTACCTGTTTGCTTATTTAGTATCATTTAATCAGCACAACCTCTCCAATGTGTAAATACCTTTATTTAGTCATTTTTCCATGTTGTTTTCACACACTAGACATAAAATCATACAAAAACTGAAAATTCCATCAGGAAAAATGGGATTAATTTTGTTGTTAATGTTTAACAAACTGTTTTTAAAACATAGAATGAAAGTTTTAGGTGTAATCTTATAAAATCAACAAGCAAAAAAAATGTCAACAAAATAATCAAGAAGTTTTTGAATGATATACTAAAAATCCTGGCTAAAGTCCCACCAGGCAGCCCCGAAAAATAAGAGTTTCTCACTGCTGTCTGTTTGACATTTTTCCTGGAATTCTTTTTTTTTCAGATTTTTCTTTTTTCTCATAAATTCTCTTCATTTTGTTTGTGAAAAATAATGAAACATTTGTTTGGAAGAAGTTTTATCCAGCTGGATTTCAGTTCTGCTCGACTGGAATCTACCCAGGTGGGGGCGTGTCTGTCCATTCTGAACAGCTCGCCTCCCGTGACGTCGGTGGGCGGGTCTTTCACGGTGAAGACAATGCTGGTGCTTGTTATTGTGGAAAATTCATGTTGGTCCCCATCCCAAAATAACATAATGGTCGCATTGGTCAAATCTTCTTTGGATTTCTCATAGCAGACAGCTCTTTTTGGCTCCGCCCCCCATAGCGGCTGCTCAGCATTTCAGCCGTCAGACTGACGCTCATCTTAGTATTTATTAAAATAAAAGATCGCTTTTGTCCAAAAACTATAAATAAATGCCATATTATCTCTTTAATTTAATAACATTTAAATCACAGAATGTAAAAAAATTTAATTTTAGACTGAGTTTTATTACTCTGATCTCACAACTGCACATGAGGGCGTTAATACATATTAACAAATTAACTTTGTTGTATTGATAATAATCTTCCCTCTGATGTGTTTCTCCTAGAGCTCATCGGTGGAACTCCAAGCCTTAAAGTCAACCATGGCTCTGGGACTCTGGTGCTGCAGTTGATCAATAACGTTGGAGTGGCCGACCGACGCTGGCACCGCCTCGACGTGAGGAGCAACGGCAAAGTGAGCCGCCGTCCTACAGATGGGGTCCATGCAGGTCGCAGCACCTGCAGAAGGATTCTGGCATTCAACGGTGCTGACTTCTCTCCTCCTCCTGGCTTAAAGGAAGTGCGCTTCACTCTGGATCGATGCTCCAGTGCCATCGTCATGGAAACTGAAGGCGTGGACTCCTGGGCAATGACAGAGGACCGCTCATCCTGTGAAATCCGGGGTGTCACTCCCAACAGGGACAAGTAAGTTGAATACAGAGACTCTTCTAAAATCTAGAGACAATTACTGCAGGTCTGAATCCTGTGTTAAATACTAGACTGTATTTTCAATTATTGTGGTTGGAGCCGACAGATGAATCGATGTGGTTACATTTGTTTTAGAGGTAAATAAGAGTCAGAGTTTGAATTTCTCCAGAGTCTATTTTTTTACTGTAGCAGCAGAGAACTAATTTATCCCGGTTTGTTCTGTTCTCTGCCTTTAAACATTTTAATGGATGTGTGGCCCCCGGGGGACATTGACTGCTCTCCAGTCCCAATACGAGAGCTCAGCATCATCAGTCATGGCAGCTGAAAAACAGAAGATCTGATTCTGAACAAACGTTTAGGTTCACTTGACCCTTCATCCCTCTGGTGGTGACCTTTAAGTTCCAGTATCTGACTGCATTTTCCTTTAAAGGAAGTAAATAGTTTCCTTTTTTCCAGTCTAAGTTTATTTTCTTTATCCTCCTTTCTGCTTATTTCTGTTCCTAAACAAACTAAAAATCCAGTTTCACTATAAAAACATTTGGATGGAGCTTCATTCTGACTTTTACCTTCAGAGGAGAATTATCGCCGCATGCATCCTGGTTTAAAGAGGAGAAATGACAGAGGTGTCGCTGCAAATCACTTTGTGTTTTGATTGTTGCAGACAAATGTAGTTTACCCATCATGCCTCGTTTGAGGAAATACAAATAAGGTGTCACATTTATTTTCTGAAAGTGGAGAAAGAGATGACAGTTTCTGCCGTAACGAAAGCACGAAGCTCTGAATTTCAGTGTTGTTTGCACACGTGTGTGCGTGTGTGTAGGTGTGTGTCTGTGCATGCAGGTGTATGTGTTGAGTATAGATGCACACATGTCCATGTCTACATGTCTGTTGTTGAATAAAATTTACCTTTAATTTAATGAATAGTTAATACACTTAAAAATTATAGCAATAAATGTTTTCTGGTCTCTATGAGTTTTAGAGTCTAATAGCTGACATGAAAAAAGATTACATGCATGTGTGAGTCTGCTCTAGTGTGTGAGAACACATGTGTAAGTTAGTATTTATAACATTGTGGGGACAGTGGTGTGGTTTCACAGTCACGGGATGGGGACCAGTTTCAAAGTGGGGACCAAAAACCTGGTTCACATAAATGTATGTGTCCGAACACCTGTGTATATTTATGTGTGCGTAATTCTTGATTTGTGCGCAAGTTAGGATTTGTGTGTGTGTGTAATTCTTGATTTTTAACTAATAAAATACATTATGTGCATAGGTACAAATATTAAAAAGTAAAAAAAAATACAAAATACAATATACACATGCACAAATTAAAATTATAACAGCTTGAAACTAATTACACACGTAAATCTTTAAAAATTACACACAAAACCTCAGTTACGCAGAAATCTGAGGTAAGACTGTTTTCACATCTCACAGATTCATCTGTAAATGGTGCGTTTAAACACTACTAGAATGCTGGGTCATCAGGGTTTTCTTATCAGCCATTTTGAACTTTGATTGTGAAAAATATCGGTTAAACTTGACATTGTCCCACTTTCTTAAACAGATATACCTGATAATTGATGTAAAAAAGTCTGAACAAGTGTTTTAATAATAAAAGTATTTTCCAGAATGTATTGCCTCCTCTGCAGCCTTTCCCCTGACCGCGCCTCAGACACAATCTCTGTCTCAAGCGCTGGTCACAGTCCCGGGCCGTTGCTACCTGCAATCGCTGCGTTTGCCGACCAGAACTTTGTGCATTGACTGTATAAAGGGCAGGCGGGAGGGTGTTCTGGGCTGGTCTCTCCGTGGAGCTTCGATTGCTTAATGAGGCCCTTCTAAACACCCATAGGGCGGAGAGGCTTGATCAGCCCACTGGCCCTACCATCTGCAGGTGTTTAGAACGGTCCGGCGCCGCCTGCTGTCCCCGTGACTGTGACCAGCGCTTGGGACAGAACCCCGTGTTGGAGGCGCTGTCAGGGGAAAGGCTGGAGAGGAGGCGATCAGATCCGAGAAATATTTTTATTTTTAAAGGGATAAGTGTTTTAAAATTGCTTGTTTAGACTTTCATATTTTAATTATCAGGCATATCTGTTTGAGAAAGTGGGAAAATGTCAAGTTTTACCAAATAATATTCACAATATTAGCTTAAAACGGCTGATAAGAAAACTTTGATGACCCAGCAGTCTAGTAGTTTTAAACACATCATTTACGGACGAATTGTGAGAAGTGAAAATAGTCTCACCACAGATTCATGCGTAACTTAGGATTTGTGCATAATTTTTAAAAATGTGCATGTCTTATTGGTTTTATTCTGTTGTAATTTTAACTTGTGCATGTGTAAATTGTATTTTTATGAATTTTGTAATTTTGTACTTATGCACAAAATGTATTATATGAGTTAAAAATCAAGAATTACGCACACACAAATCCTAAGTTATACACAAATCAGGAATTATGCTCACATTAATCAGGGTGATTCTTATTTCTTTCCATATGTGTAAGTTGGTATTTATACCATTGTGGGGACAGTGGTCTAGTTACACAGTCACAGAATGGGGACCAGTTTTAGAATGGGGACTAAAAACATGGTCCACATAAATGTTCACGTGTGTGTATTTCCTTACACGTGTGTAAGTTGGTGTTTATACCATTATGGGGACAGTGGTCTGGTTTCACAGTCACAGAATGGGGACGAGTTTCAGAGTAAGGACCAAAAACCTGATCCACATAAATGTCTGCGTATGTGTGTGTCTTTGAGTCTCTGTGTACGCCTGTTAGTGTCTGCATGTGTTGTCTGCAGACTGAGTGTTTATCCTGAGAGCTGTGTTCTGAATTGTAACCTGGAGATCTTCCATTGTGTCTGTTTTGAGGCTGTTTCTTTTCTTCACAGGTACCTGAATGGAAGTCACGTGCTGCAGCTCGGCGGAGTCAACGAGAACATCTCCTATGAATACCCACAGCTGCAGTTCAAGCACTTTAATGGATGTATAAGGAACCTGCTTGTGGACAGCAAGGTATAGAGGAGAGTTGATATTTGTTCCCTTTTATTTTTCATCCGTTTCGTTGGCAGGCCTCACAGGTGATGGAGGACGCCTCTTTAATAAGAATGTAAATTTGACCTCAAGGGTTCACAGGGAAGCTGATGAATGCTGATGTTCTTCACTCATCGCTTTTCCTTCTGGTCAGGTCCAGTCTTTGTACGTGTTATTATTGGATGTTTGCAGGGTTGGAAGGCTTTCATTGTTTGGGTTCATTTGCCCCTTTCATCTCTGCAAATGCAAACTAACTTGTTGGAAGCAATCTAACGATGAAACATCTGCATCCTTACTGAAGTGTTTGGAGGCAAAAACACATCCTACATGTTCCGCATTTAAATGTTCTCCTCGCCAAGCAAGTATGTTCGATTTTACCTCCAATCTTCACGCTGCATCATACATAAATTCCATGTGCTTGTAAGTAAAAGAGGCAGGTGATGGCGGGAAAAACACAAAAAAAACGCATCAAGTTCTGCTGAATAAAGCAAATGCCTCAACATACATCACACACATCAGCAGAACTGAACCTGCAAGAACCAGTTCCCAAACATCCACACATTAAATAACCACACGCCTGAGAAAGCAGGACTCATTTACATTTTATTTCAGCATGAAGTTGTAAAGAATCACAGGCGGCGATTTTCTTCCAGAAACACAACAGGAACAGAAACAGCATCTAGTTCTTCTGAAAGAACCTCATGAAAAGTGGAACTTCTTCAGATCTGAGGCTTTACGAAACACAAATTTAAAATCAAACTTCAAAGTAAATAAACAAAAGGTTAAATGCTGAAGCAATTCCGTTTAAAAAAGCATTTTTCTACATATTTATGTCATTTTGGTCTGAACTATTGTCAAAAAGACTGGTGTGAAGACCAGGTCAACTGGAAGTTTCATCCACGTTTGGAGAAAAGTGCTGCATGGAAATGCTTGTTTGCGGCTTGCGACCGGCTCGCCGTGGAGAAATCGTGTCAACCATGAAGTCGGCTGTAAAGGAAATGTAAATGAGTTGAATGTGGGGGGGGGGTCTAACAGGTGAAAGCTGGCTGGGATTGGATTATGCAACAGGATGGTAATCCTGAAAATATGAGCAGTTCTGTGATTATTGTGATGGGAGGAGAGCTGTCCAAAAAAAAAGAAACATTTTAACCAATCTGAAACTTCACAGTTTTAAAAACTGAATCTGTGAAATTGACAAAAAAGATTACTCAAAAGTACATCTCTGGTATTTTTATTTATGGCTGAATATTTGTGCTTTAAATGTTGATGCTGATTTATGTTGTGTTTTGTCTGCTGTTGAATTTGTACATTTTGGGATTCCTAATGTTTTCAGATGACTAAGATATTACCGTGAGGTATAAAAGTATTCAGTCAGCCACCAATTGTGCAAGTTCCTCCACTTTAAAAGATGAGAGAGTTCTGTAATTTTCATCATAGTTTTACCTCAACTATGAGAGACAAAATAAGAAAACAAAATCTAGAAAAATCACATTGTCTGATTTTTAATTAATTTATTTGGTGGAAAATAAGTAACAAAAGTTAATCTAAATACTTTGTTCTATACTCTTTGTTGGCAATGACAGCAGTCAGATGTTTTCTGTAAGTCTTCACAAGATTTTCATAAATTGTTGCTGGTATTTTGGTCCATTCCTCCATGCAGATCTCCTCTAGAGCAATGATGTTTTGTGGGCAACACGGACTTTCAACTCCCTCCAAAGATTTTTTAAGGAGTTCAGATCTGGAGACTGGCTAGTCCACTCCAGGACCTTGAAATGCTTCTTATGAAGCCACTCCTTCTTTACCCGGGCCGTGTGTTTGGGTTCATGCTGAAATGCATAGCGGCGTAGCGTGTTACTGATGGTGGTCTTTGTTACTTTGGTAAACAGGTCATTTACTAGTTCCCCCGTGGGGTTCTGGGATTGTTGATCACCGTTCTTGTGATCATTTTGACCCCACAGGATGAGATCTTGCGCTGAGTACCAGATGGAGGGAGATCATCGGTGGTCTTTTATGTCTTACATGATCTAATAGTTGTTGATTCCTTCACACCAAGCTGCTCACCTAATACAGATTCAGTCTTCTCAGCCCGCTGCAGGTCAACAATCTTGTTTCTGGTGTCCTTAGACTGCTCTTTGGTCTTGGCCAGGTGTCTGCAACCTGCGGCTCCAGATCCACATGTGGCTCTTTGATCTCTCCATGGTGGCTCTTTCACCAAACATAAAATAAGTCATGAAGACTGCTAACCCAAACATGTCAACCGTCAGCAGCTCCTGCTAATGGCTGCCTAACTAAAACTACCTAAAGAAAACAAATAAACAAAGCCGACAAATTAAGACTACCAAGATCCAACCCGAACTAAAATAACAAAACCTGCTAAGACTGCTGAGGACAAAGAGGGGAAAAAGAACAAAAAATAGACAAATAAATAAATAAAAATAGCAATTTTTAAAGTAATGATTACTTAATTTGCATTCATTTAATTTAGATGAGTTAAGTGTATAAATTGATGGCTGAGGTGCAGATAGATGATAAACTATGTAGGATTTTACATCCCTGTTGAACTGAAAATGTCTCGCTTGCCCAACGCTATATCCAGCTTTTGTTCATGCCAAGAAAATAGACATAATTCATATTTATTATTTTTTTAAAAAGAAGGTCATGAATACAAATACAAATTTCTCATACTATACGGCTTCTTCTTCTAGGAATTGATAGAAAATGACCCAAATGGTTCTTTAACTGTTAAAGGTCACTGACCCCTGGTCTGGGCCATAGTTCAGTTTGGAATCTGACTGTTTGAGGTTGTGGACAGGTGTCTTATATATAGATATGAGTTCAAACAGGGGTCATTACTACAGGTAACGAGTGGAGGACCGAGGATCCTCAGGTCTGTGAGAGCTGGTGATCAAATACTTGTTTTCTACCACCTTAATTTACCAAAAAATTCTTTAAAATCAGACAATGTGATTTTCTGGATTTTTTTATTTTGTCTCTTGTAGTTGAGGTATACCTATGATGAAAATGACAAGTGGGAGAACTTGCATATTTGGTGGCTGACATGCTAGACCTCTTATGATTCATAGTTGATTTCTTTGAAACTTTTAGATTATATATAACGTCTTTGGCAAAACTGTTCAAAGTTTCTTACGTCCTAAGATTCCTTTCAGCAGTTCTCTGGAACCCGAGGGACAGAGGAATCGTCTCCGTATTTTCTGGTTCTCATTTCGCTCCCCTGTTTCCATCCAGCTGTATGACCTTGGTTCCCCCGCTGAATCCTCCAACGCTCTGCCGGGCTGCAGTCTTATTGATGACCACTGCACCAACGTGGGGCAGCTTCCCCCCTGTGGGAAGAGGGGCCGCTGTCACGGGGAGTGGGGCTCTTTCAGCTGCCTTTGTGAAAAAGGCTTTTCGGGCCCACGGTGTGATCAAGGTAAGCATGTGGAGCTGCTTCTAAATGAGGCTTTTAGGCAGCTCAGGTCTGAAGCAAGTGAGCAAACTGAACCAGAGCCTAGCTGGGGAGGGAAGATGACCCCGCTTTTCAGAAAGCTGCTTGCCCTCGCTCTGGTTTCTGTTGTTTCCTGTTTGACAGCAGCTTTATTTGAATAAGCTTTGTGTTTTTTGATTGACAAGCGGCTCCAGAGTTTTCCTTCGATGGTCGGAGTCACGTTCAGGTCCAGCTCTTCTGGTCCCCCCCTGCAAGGCAGACTTTGGTGCAGATTGGAGTTCGGACGCGTGCCGCCAGCGGCGTCATCCTCAGCCTGATGTCCCAGGAGCAAAGCGAGTACATATGTTTGGAGGTGAGTCTTCGCTCCTGCCTCCACCTTGACAGCTGGGATCGTGTTGTTTTTGAGCTTTTAAATGAAGATTAGGCCTCAGGAATGATTCCCGCAGATGCTTGTCAAGCTGAGAGTGAGTAATATCAGGGTTGGAGACATATGGGTGGATAATGAGGGGGCTGCTGACTGACATATGAATGTTCTTTAGAGTGTTTTTTAGACTATTATTCACGGGAATCTTTCAAAATGGCCTTCCTCCGTGTTTCTGGTTATTGTTGAAAGCAGCTTGACGGTGACTGTGGTGATGACTCGAGGTCAAAGATCAAATTCTCACCCAGTAATTTGGGTTAAGAGCAGAATATTACACTATTACACTTCCAGACTGAAGCACATTTGAAAATAAAAGTAAAGAATTCACTTTAAATGTTTTCCGCACAATCGAGCATAAATGAGATGTTCTGACTTTGCACTTCAAATGCATTCGGTCTGTTTACAAGAACTTATGTCCTCTTGATTTAATATTGATGAATTTTTATTTGAATGTAATATCTTATAGCAGATATTACCTGACTTCTGAACTCGATCATCTGTTTCAAAACATCATTACTGAGCACGCTCAGAATGTCGAGAAAAAAATTTGAGACAAGCTCGCAATATTTTAAGCTGAAAGGGTAACCAAACTTTGAGTCAACTTTTTTTGGCTGTTGACCTCTATAAGTGGGGCTTTAAAAGTCCTGTCTGTTGGTCATCGACACATTTGGACTAATTAAAATAAACTTGTTTAATCCCTGTAAATATAGTCAAAAACTCCCTGTGTGTTGCCCCCTACATGTTGAACCAATGTATTGCAGTTGAGCTTTGTGATTGGTCAACTGGTGTAAGTCCCAGAAGTTCCGCATCATCATGCTCAGCAACTCTAGCATATAAGCCCCGCCCATCTTTGATTCTGTTACTGTTACTCAGTAAGTGAGAATGGAATCGGCCTCCAACTGTCCTGTTTGGTTACTCTTTATATGATGAAACTTGGAATGTCCAAAATTTAAATGATGGAATTTAGAATATCAGAAGTTTAAAAGATGGAATTTGGAATGTCTGACAATTAAATGATACAGCTCGGAATATTCCTCGGTAGCTTCATAACCATCCAAGATGGTGATTTAAAAACCATCTTGCATATTTTTATACAAAACCATGGAGTGTTTTTGGATACTTAAAAACTTAGGATTTACCAAACCACAAGAATTAGCTGCAGCCGCGTCTGAGGAACTCCATCCATCATCTATTCCACCACGACCACAAAAACACAAGGTCAAGTGAAGAATCTCAACTCTGCTTTCAAATACAGACATAGAACATGTTCCTAAATCTTTGAAGAGATTTATCAAAGAATTATAACTCCCTTTAAATATTAACCAATTGGGTAAAATAAAAGAGAAAAAATACCCTCCCCCATCATAGAAAGCCTAACTGTGAATGTTGAGATTATCTAACAGTTTCTACCTGCAAAGAAAAAAAAATATAAACTTAAATTTGGTATTGAACATTTCTTTGAGCTTAATTCTTGTGGTTTTCTTGTTCAAATAAAGATTCTGCTTCTCGTTGGTGGAACACGTCGAGTTCAAGACAGAACCGCGGTCCTCTTGGACTGAGATTGAACACTTTTGGTTTGGACTCTCAGGTGGTAGAAGAACAGCCGAGGAGTCTCAGGCCCCAAACCAAAAACATCCAACTCATCTTTGTTGATTATAATTTCTGTAATCCACTTTACTTCAACCACAACAAATCAAGATAATCTAATTCAGTCCGGATAATTCCAATAATCCAGATTAATTCAAATGTTTGCTAATGGCCTACGTAGGTAACCAACAGATTACACTGAAGAGCTTTCCCTGTAATCCTGTACTGGTGACAGTAGAGAGGAAAATGATAAATGGAAGATTATGAAGAAACCTCCATCAGAACTGGAGTCGTGAAGGTCACCATCTGCTGTGACTGGTTAGAGTCTGAGAGGACAGGAAGGAGACAAAACACACAAACACTGGAACGTCTGGTAGAAGACAAGAGATTCAAGATGGTGACTGCAGCAAGAAAACATGTTTATGGATAAGAAAATGATCAACAGAGGAAAAAGTGCACATTATCGTCTGCTGGGGGGAAATGGGGTGAACCTGAGAACTGCAGGTGGTCTGCAGGAAATACCAGACCGCTCTAAGAAAGACGACGGTACTCACTAATGGTACGTCCATTTAAATGGTGTTTCTTAATGTGGCAGCACGACTCTCACAGGAACTATAAGACACACCTGCACTTCCCTTAAGATTCAAACGCTATCGTCTATGACCCTCCACTAAGGAGAGAAATAGACTTAGCTGATTTGTGTGCGTGATTCTTGATCTGTTACTCATACAATGCTTTTTGTACATATGCAATTGCGTTTTCACATGTACAAAATTTGTAAAATACAATTTACACACGCACAACTTAAATTTCTAACAGACTGAAACTAACTACACACACATCTTTAAAAATGATGCACAAATCACCTGAAACACACACACAACCGCATATACACACAAATCTGGTGCAAGACTCCGGTTCCATCGTGGCTCCGGTTTCCCTGCCTTTGCCACAGAGCTTTTCGGAAGCACTGGTTCCCAGTGACAGTGATAGCAGGCCATGGTAGGTTTGGAAAAAGACCTGGCACTGGCTGCCTGAGCCCAAAACTGGGCGTAGAGCTGATCGACTCATCCCTCCATCTCTGCAACACCCCTATGGTGTTAAATTTATGCCAAAAGTCTCCCACAAGCGTATATCAAACTCGACGTAAGTACTAAACGTTGCAGAGACACAAGGAGTGTCCACGCCTTCTCCTCCATTCCTGTTCAGTAGTGAAATCTCTTTTCTCCCTGCTGGTGAAACCTCTTCTCCGTCCTGGTGAAACCTCTTCTCCGCGCTTTGAAACCGTTTCTCCGCGGTTGTGAAACCTCTTATCCGCACTGGTGAAATCTCTTCTCCATTCCTGTGAAACCTCTTCTTCGCACTGGGGAAACTCCTTCTCCATTCTTGTGAATTCTCTTCTCCTTGTTGGTGAAAGCTCTTCTCCGCGCTCCTGAAACCTCACCTTGCGCCACCTGTCATCGCCATGACTGGGAACCAATACTTGTTGAAGAGCTCCATGGTTCAGGGCCTGGCAGGGAAAGCGCCTTCACCACAGCTTGAGAATAGAGAAACCTTAGTGTTCAGTATTTTAAAAACACATATTTTGACTTTTTCATTTTCATTATCAGAACATTTCTGTTTAAGAAAGTAACAGTATTTTAATCTTTTTTGTATTTTATAATATTTAAATATATGAATACACAATTGCAAGTACAGAAAGTTATGCACAAAATGTATCATACGAGTTAGGAATCAAGAATTTCTCACACACAAAGCAGATGAGTCTACTTTCTCGCCATACTCAACAGACCCGGACAACCCAAAAACCTGCATGAAACTAAGGCTTCAGGATGGTGTGGAAACTACCCAGATATCTTGTACTGGGAGATGTGTACATCCTCAACCACATTCATGTTGCACAATCCTCTCAAGCAAAGAGTCAAGTCTGCTTCCTGCTCCCAAACCACCAACAGCATGTCTCCTCAGCCTGACACACTCCTGAGAGTTTTTCCGAGCCGCGTTTCCTGTCAACCCGTTTTGTCTCATCCGCTGACAGCCCTGCTGGGAAGAAGCTTCTGAATGTAAATGTCGGCGGAAGGACTGTCACTCACAGGTCACCTGCTGGCTCTGCTCTCGTGGATCCCACATCTCTGGTCCTTGTTTGAAAAGATCTGGCCTCTGCGCCGCTGCCTGTTGTGTGTCACACAGCATTGTTTAATGTGTCAGCTCTTGTTCGTCGGGATTCTTTTTTGATGCATGCGGTAAAAGCTGTGTTGTCCTGCTCCGCTGCTGCAGTCCCGCAGTGGCAGAGGAAGCAGAATGCTGTGAAGCTTCTCTCTGAGGGACTGAACTGGTGAGCTGTGTAAAGCTTCTGATGTCTGTCTGCAGTTAGCGCGCTGAAACATCTCAGCCTCGTTGTTCCAAAGCTCACAGGAAGAGTTTGCTGACAAGCTCTAATTTAAGGAGCTGCCTCGTTTCTGCGGGTCTGTCCGGTGTAGAGTTTCCACTTGGGCTGGGTTGATAAAATTGATTAATCAGTTTGAGTCAATTTAACAGATCAATAATCAATTCATAAAAAATATCAAGCCAAAGTCTGTGACTGTGTGCTGTGTTTGTCCCAATCCGAATTCTTCCCTTCCCCTTCATTTAGCCCTCCAAACGGAGAATTATAAAAAAAAGTGTCTCATATTTCGGATGTCACTTTTGGCAATAACATCACCAATAATCACCAGTTCGCTAGCTTTAGCTAGGAGCTTCCAGGACTTGAATATTATGGAGAGATTATAGACTCACTCCGATTTGTGGTTGCATAGTCCTTGATTTGTGCATAAATAAGGATTTGTGCGTGTGTAATTTAGTATTTGTGAATAACTTTGGATTTGTGCGTACATATTTCATGATTTGTGTGAATAAATTTGGATTTATTCTAGCCAAATTCATGATTTGTGCGAATAAGTTTGAATTTTTGCATAAATAATTCTCGATTTGTGCGTATAAATTTGGATTTGTGTGAATAAATTTGGATCTGTGGTTAGAAAATTCTTGATTTGTGCGTAACTTTGGATTTGTGCATACATATTTCTTGATTTTTGCATAAATTTGGATTTGTGAATGCGTATTTCTCGATTTGTAATTCATAAAACACATTTTGTCGATAAGTACAAAAATTATGAAATTCTAAAAATTAAAAATACACAAATTAAATGACAAAAGCCTAAGACTGAATCCACATTTGTTTGGGTCTTCTTTTCTAATGTGCAACACTTTCCCGCTGCAGTTGAGGTCTGCGTCGGATTAGTTGAATCTTGCCATGATACCATGACAACAAGCCGCATCACGTATCAAATATTCCAATTTTTGTGAAAAAGCGATCTCAAAAAGAGATAACAAGAATAAAGTAGCAAATATTGATTGAATATTTATTTATTTTGTATATGATTATGGTATAAGTGGGAGGATACCCTTTGAAGTGTACATTGTGAGACATTAACGCACTTCGTGGAGGTTCAGGCCTCTGTTACTTAACGTGAAGGCTAACAAAGGCCGGCTGGGTGTGAACAACAGACACTTCTCCTAGAAGTGTTGTTTCTCCTCCTGTGAGGAGGTTTTCATCGGGGGGGGGGGTTGGCAGGGATGCAGTAGACTTATTGTCAAAGACCAGCGACCTCTAAAGAGAGCAGGATGAGTCAATAAGGAGAGCAAAGTCAGCTTTTGCTTTGTTCTAGCGTCTCGTGTGGACGTCTGTCCGGCGGGGGAGGCGTCTGCTCAGCGATCGTTAACGCGGCCCCGGCTGAATGTGAATTATCTAGAGCCACTGTTTCCAATTAAGCTCGGACATGAACAAGCTGCAGTTATGGAAGCCGGCTCTGCTTCAGTCTATTGTGTTCGCTCATCCTTAACCACTGCAGATAATTGTTGTTTCATGTTCTCCTTCCTTTCGGGATGACTCAGCGTGCACGCGCTCATGAGGGAGGATCATTTGACATCAAAATGCTGAATTCATTATTTCCCTCCTGGACTTTCTGGGACTTTTTCCTACCAGGTTTGTCTAAATTGCACAGCTGACTCCGCCCCTTCCCCTCTGGGAGTTACCTGCTCTTCAGTCGTTTGGGTCAATAATGAAAATAAAACCTGCCGAGCCTCATTTGACCGTTTTACCTTCACAAAGACAGTGAAGCCTCAAATGAAGATCCACGGTGGTGTTTTACAGCAGCTGGAGACCCGAGTTCCCAAAACGTTCAGAATCCTTCTGAGTCCGATTCCTCCTCTGCTGTCTCAGGTTGTGTGGGGGCTGCTGGCGGTTTTCTACAACCTGGGCGACGGAGACTACAACATCACGCTGCCCCACCTCCGCCTGAACGACGGGGAGTGGCACCAGGTGGAGCTGGATCGCTTCGGGCGGGAGCTCACGCTCCGGCTGGACGGAGGCGGGGGGCAACAAGAGGTCACGACCGCTCCGGGACAGAGTCAGGAGATCCTGGTTGACCCCACCGTGGTGATGCTCGGAAACTCCTTCCCCTCGGGACACAACCGCAGCTTCCTCGGTAGGTGGGGGTTTTATACTCCTGGGGAGGGAACTGGCAAGAACAAACCAGAAAAGAACATTTTCACACGACGTATTTATTCATTACACTAAAAACTCCAAAGTTTGGTGGTTTTTAATTCAAATCTGAAGTTCCTGGGTTATTTTAACTCAGAAAAAAATTAAAAAATCAGAAATTAAACAAAAATTGAGTTAACATAAAATGATTAAACTATCTTCAGATGTAGATAGACTCAGCTTATATCACGATAAACGATAACTATCATTTATACAGTCGTGCCTTTATTCTTGGCCCCACCCCAGCCACGCTCTTAAGCCCGCCTCTTAAGCCCGCCCCTTTGGAAGGGCTAAAATGGATACAGGAAATGGGGGCTCTTAATTTTCCATCCTGAAGTGAATCTGTCCTCAGATCTTCATGTTTATTCTTTTATGTTGTGTCAAAAGTTTATTTTTAAATTTTAGTCATAAAAATACAATTTATTGTATTTATGTTAATATTTAAATATGTCGGAAAATAGCTGCTGTAAATTAAGTCTATTAAAAAAAGTTTTTTTTTTTTTTTTTAATGCAATAAATACAACGATGACTCTTGTACATTTTGGATCATAATATATTGTTTATAAGTGCGACTGTTTTTTTTTAATAAATTATTTGAGCTTCAAAGCTGCTAATGATGCAGAAATACAAATATGATCACATCTATGATGATTATGATCATGTTTTCTAATTTAAAGATGAACAACATCTGTAAGGAACCTTGATGGTTGATGGCAGTTAATAAGTATTTGTCTTTATCTTCATGTAGGTTTTACATTTAATAGAAGTTTTTCAGTTCCGTTAGATTCTGAATTTTTTGAGCTTTGTTTTTTTTTTTCTAATATTTTTTACCATTGAATTTTTTCTGAATTTTTTTGGACTTTTGAATTTTTTCTCTGAATTTTTTTATCTTTTTCCAATTGTTTTTTTACCATTGAATTTTTGTTCTGAATTTTTTGGGACTTTGACATTTTTTTCTGAATTTCTTTTAACCTTTGTTTTTTTTTTCTGACATTTTTTTAACCTCTGATTTTTCTGAATTTTATTAACCTTTCATGTTTTCAAAAAAAATTGTAACCTTTGATTTTTTTTTTTCGAATTTTTTTTAACATTAGAATTTTTTTTCTGATTTTTTTTTTTAACATTTACAATTTTTCACTTCAAATTTTCTCATGTCAAATTTCTGGACCTTTGAAATTTTATGTCTTGAAATTAAAAACATTTAAATATTTAAGATAGAAAATATTTTTCAGGGCATAAAATTTTGCTGAAAATTTTTAAAAGCAAGATTAAAAAAATCAGAAAAAAAATACAAAAGTTGAAAAAATTAAGGAAAACAAATTGGAACTGAAGAACTTTCATAAAATTTCCCTCTTGACCAGAATTCTGACGTATTTATAAATACATCAGAAAATTTGTTAAAAGTTAAAACTGAATTCAAATCTAAACATGAGTCGTTTTTTGGGTGAAATATAGACTGTAAATCAAAACAGCAGCAAAAAAGTCTAAAAAAATGTATTTGATTAATTAACAACAAACTTAAAAGTACCTTATTACCAGTAAAAATTGTATAATTTTCTTTGAAAAAAAATATTGACTTAATGATATTTTTCTTCTCCCGTTAACCCTAAAAACTCTACAGATTTGTTTCACATTCATTTCCTATTTTTTCCTTTTGCCCCTAAACCAAAAGTAAACTTTATTTCTCCCATTGTCTGATTCAAAGGTGTAACTCAAAAGGTTTTTCATATTACAGACTAAACTTATTGGCCTCATTAGGTCTGCATGCATTCAAATCTGCTGACTGAACAGAAGAAACTCGTCTTTTCGGCATTATGACAGAAACGTTTGAGCTTCATCAAACATGTTTCATTGCTTCCACTAAAGCTCCGCCCCTTCCTCCGTCTTTGTCAGAATCACATCTGCACGCCGTCTCCATGTTTGAACTCGGAGGAGGACGTTGTGGTTTTCTGTTTGAATTCCTCTCTGAGGACTTCAGAGATGGTTTCCTCAGTAAGACGGATCCTGTTTGAACAGATGCATGCTGGTCGCGTGGTGACCGCCAGCTGCTTGGTGACCTTTTGGCCCCGGGCTTCTCATGGTTTTATCAGGTAGCTGAAGAGCGTTTTGCCTTTGGGGCGCCTCAGGTGCTCGGAGATGGTGCTGGCTCCGCCCTCTCATCTGCATTTGGACAGCATCTGTTCTCACGTTTGTGAGGAAAGCTCCAGCATGGCGGACGGACGACGGCGCCTTTTGGAGTCCGACCCGTCATGAATGTTCGTCTCCTCAACAAATCCTCCGTTTCTTCTAAATTAATGACACTTTTATCTTCTACTGGCTTTGATATTTCAGAGCAAGTTTGTGGAAGAGTTTAAATGAAATAAAGGCTGAAACTTTGCATGATAAGAACAAGGAGTGGGTGGATGAAGTGTTGGACGAGCCAAAAGAAAACTGATAAATGAAAGAACAGGCCGTGTTTACTCGGAGGAGAGCGGCTCACAGTCGGACGTGATGATCGTCTTCACCCGCGAACATGTTTCTGTTTGACAATCTGTGTGAAGAGAAAATACACTCACCCCGATTTGTGTGTGCGTAACTCTGGATCTGTGAGTAACTTTACATTTGTAAGTGCGTAGTCTTGATTTGTGTATAAATTTGGATTTGTGCGTGTAATTTATGATTTGTGCATGCATAATTCTTAATTTGTGTGAAAATATCTGGATTTGAGAGTGTGTATTTCTTGATTTGTGTGAATAAATTTGGATTTGTGCGAATAAATTTAGTTTTGTGCGTACTTAATCCTTGATTTGTGTAAATAAATTTGGATTTGTGCGTGCGTAATTCATGACTAAATGACTAAATTTGGATTTGTGCACATAAATTTGGATTTGCGTGAACATAATCCTCAATTTGTGCTCATAAATTTGGATTCGTGTGTGTAATTCTTGATTTGTGCTCATAAATTTGGATGTGTGAATGCGTGCTTCATGATTTGTAATTCATAAAACAAATTTCTCATAAGTCCAAAAATTATGAAATTCAAAAAATAAAAAAATACAATTTACACATGCACAAATTAAAATGACAACAGCCTGAAACTAAATTTCGCACAAATCTCTAAGAACAATGCACAAGTCATTTGTTACGCTCACACAAAACCCCATTTACCCACAAATCTGATGTGAGATTCTCTTTAGGTCTCTGAGGTCGAAGATTTATCTGTAGGTGATGCGTTTAAATGCTGCTAGAACGCTGGGTCGTCTGAGTTTTCTTATCAGCTGCTTTGATTGTGAATATTATCTGGTGAAACTTGACATTTTCACACTTTTTAAACAAATATGCCCAATAAAATAATATAAACAAGTCTAAATAAATGTTTTTGAAACTCTTATCCCTTTAAAAAAAAAACAAAAGTATTTTTCAGGACTGATTGTACGTTTTCTCTGCGCCTCCAACAACATGTCTTCCCGACCTCTGTCACCAGTCACTGGGTTAGCAGGCGGCGCCGGACCCTAAACAGCTGTAGATCGGAGCGGGCCGAACCGCTGATCAACACCCCCCACCCCCCCCCACCCCTGCTCTGCGGTTGTATAGAAAGGCTTCACATTCCTGCTTGAAATCGCTACATTCTCAGACCAGAACTCTCTGCTCTGGTGTCACCACGGAGCAGCAAACCACAATGATCGTAGCGTGAGCCCAACACTACGACAAAAACTAATAACACAACAACAAGAGCTAAACACAACAACAAAAGCTAACAAAACAGTGACAACAGTCAAACAGGACGACAAGAAAACTAATAAAACAACTAATAAAACAACGGTAAAAGCTGAAACACAACAACGTTAGGTAACAACACAACGACAATAGCTAATAACACGACAATAAAAACTGAAACACAAAGACAAAAGGTAACAACACAACGACAAAAGTCAAAACAGGACAACAAAAGCTAACAAGACAACGACAAAAACGAGAAACACAGCGACAAAAGCTAATAACACGATGACAAAAACGAGAAACACAGCGACAAAAGCTAATAACACGATGACAAAAACGAGAAACACAGCGACAAAAGCTGACAACACGACGACAAAAGCCAAAACGCAACAAAAAATTCCAACAACACAACAACAAAAGCTAAAAACACAATGACGAAAGCTGAAACATGATGACAAAGGCTGAAACACGACACCAAAAGCCGAAACACAAGAACAAAAGCTAACAACACGATTACAAAAACTGAAACACGACAAAAGCTGACAACGTGACAGCAAAAGCCAACAACACAATGACAAAAGCTAAAAGCGAAACAATACAAGCTAGAAACACAACAGCAAAAGCTCAAAATACATTGACAAAAGCTGACACACGATGATAAAAACTAACAACAAAAGTCCCTGTTTAGAAGATGACACTTTTTCAGAGAATAACTAAAAATATATTTTATTGTTGTATATCGTAATATATGTCGTTATTGTGATGTAAAATAATTTATATTGTGACATACAATATTTTTCCATATTGCTCAGCACGTTGTGCATGTGTAAGTTGTATTTTTTAAAATGTCATAGTTTTTGTACTTATTCACAACATGTACTGTATGAGTTACAAATCAAGAATTACACACAAATCGAGTCTATTTCCCCATAAATCTGCTCTAAACTGGTTCCACACCTCAGTTTATCGCAGAGATCCACCGACACTCATATGTATTCACTCGATGTGTTCGCACTCGTGAAACTAACCGGCAGAAATCTGCAGAAAAAAGGGAAACTCCTGCATGACAGCTGCGCCTGAGGCTGTTTGTGTGTTCACTTTGCGTTGGACCACAGGTTTGTCGGCGCATTCATGTCTACGCACCTGAGTTATTACGCCGCCTTTGTGTGAACATGCGTCTATGAAAGCGTTTGCCCCAGGACTAGAGTCTCCTCTTCCTCTCTCTCCTCCTCCAGGTTGCCTGCGAGACGTGAGGCTGAACGGCCACCCCCTCCCTCTGGACATGGAGAAGCCATCAAAGGGACTTCAGGTGGTTTCCTCGCAGGGCGTCTCCGTGGGCTGCTCGTCCGACGCCTGTCGGAAGCAGCACTGCGCTGCTCCCCTGATCTGCGTGGATCTGTGGAGACACCAGGAGTGCAGGTGCAGCAAACAGACCCAACACCCCGGCAAACATCTAAAGAGCGGGCGCCGTGCGCCGACACGCTCCGCACATATTTGCACAGAACGCTTTAACAAACCACTAAAGCCACACATTTTAATAAACATTACAAGAATAAAAGCTTCAGTCATTTAAGAGCTGTGAGTCAAAACATGGAAAATGTCACCAGAAGACGCCGCCGCTTTTGATAAATGAAAGGAATTCATTAAAACTCACACAGCGCAAGAAAATTAAGATAAACAGCAAAGACGGAAGGAGCTCCACACGAGGCCGTGAGTGAAGTCTCTGCCGACTGATAGAAGGAGAATCGTTCGGGTTTGTTGGCCTGAAAACTCCACTTCTGCCACATTGTTGGCAGCTCGGCTTTGGCCACCGAGGACGGTGGATCCTGGACCTTTGCTTCCTCTTATAGTCTGGCGTTCTGCCGGCGCCATCGGGGGGACGCGCTCCAAGCACATTCTAATGAACCCAGTCAAGGAGAGCTCGTGTGGAGTGTGCGGCGTCTGCTCGAGAGCCTCCAACAAAGACGAGCCGGCGCCAGGAAACCATCTCCTGCCAACGGGAGACGTTTCCAGACTCCACCAGCAACACTCTGGTTTTTGATGCAACTTGTGAAGAGATTCAGTCAAAAATGACATAAGAGATATTTCATTATTTAATCATCCTTTCTGACTAAGTTTGTTTTTTTAATTTAGCAGAAAAGGACAACAAGAAAGTAAAGAACCGTATTTAGTGTCAACAGTTTCCTGTAATCTCTTGATTTTTTTGATTTTTTATTTTATTTCCTCAGAAAACAGAAACATTAAAACAAAACATCTTATGAAAAAAAATGTATTTTTTACTCGCATACATTCAACAAAAAGCAAAACGAGCGTTTACAAATATGTGTTCACAATAACCTGCAGTAAATAAACATCAAAAACAGTTGAAAGTAACATCAAATATTAAATAATTTATTTTTTGTGCCACTACAGTAATGAAATAAAAATCATTAGTTGTATTTTTGTAGTTATTCTTCTTTGATACATTCTTTGATTTGTTTAAGCCTTTATTAGTTGACACAACATAATTCCAATAGAATCTGAAGAGGAAAAGTGGTGCACCAAGTTTTAGTTTGATTTTCTTTATTTTAATTTTATTAATACAAATTTTCATTTTCTATACAAAGCTACAATTGAAAGCAGTTCATTTTATAGCTACAGTTAAAGTATTAACCTGCAGGTTAAACATAAATGACTGTAATCTGAGCTGAACCAAAATCTAGAAACTTAAATGGATTTTCTTCCTTTGGTTCATAATTCAACTTAAAATCAACAATGTGAAGAATTCTTCTTGTCAGCTTAGTTGCTTTTATTTGCTGCAGAGACATTTTTAGAGAAGAAAAAAAATCATAAAAGAAGAAGAAAAAAAAGAGTTTGATTCCCTGCAAACACAATAGAGGCTCCCACAGCTGGAATCCTGAGACCAACAAAGAAATTTCCTTCCCGACTTCCTAACAGAACTGGACTCAGGCTGAGCGGGTTCTGGAACCGACCCGCTGGATCGCTGAAAGAAAACCAGACAGAACTCGTCTGTCTGTGATGAATGGAAGGTTCTAAATAGCTGGATGGATGTGAACGACAAAAGTCAACAACACAAAGACAAAAGCCAACAACACAACAACAAAAGCCAACAACACAACGACAAAAGCCAAAACACAACGACAAAAGCCAACAACACAATGACAAAAGCCAACAACACAACGACAAAAGCCAACAAAACAATTACAAAAGCTGAAACACAACGACAAAAGTCCACAGGAGTCAAACAGCGATAAATCTTCCTATCAACCCTTCACTGTCACCTCTGGAGGTTGTAACTCTCATATATAAGTTTCTGCTCCTGAATAAACTTTTGAAAACATCTTCAGCAGCTCATGCAGTTTATTAACACAAAACTCACCTGGCCACGCCCCCTTTTCCATCCATGTGGGACAGAAAACACATTTTGGTCAGCAAAAGTTCCTCCAGACTCTGCAGAGGTGAAGGTCATCCCCGTATGTCTGCTGAAATAATCGCCTAAAACGTGACGAGTGTCCGCCCTGCCGGCCGCTCCTCTAGTCCCTGCAGGTCCTCCAAGTCCTCTGCTGCAAACTGAAGATGCCAAACCAGCGGGGACTTGGACATCCATATTCTGTGACTGCAGCACCGCCTCAGGATACAAAGCAGTGAGAGAACCAGCTTGAATGATATTCAGAGGGTATCTAATATAACAAAAATGCACAGAGGGACGGCTCTCTGAAAGCCAACCTCAGATCCGTGTTTCCTGTTTCTTTTCCAGGTCCTCGTTGACACGGAGCTTCCTCAAAGAATCGGATTTAAGGCTTTAACTCCTGCGGGATTTGTTTACACACAGCTGTGGCTTCTGCAGAATTCAGTCTTCTCTTTATGTGACGCCTCCACCTTCCTGCACCGGTGTCCTCCAGGTCACATGACCATGGGGGGCTGACAACATGGCGACTGATCGACAAAAGCCAAAAGACGACAACAGAACCTAACCACAGAACGACATAAGCTGAAACATGACGACAAAAGCTGACAACCCGACAATAAAAGCTAACAGCGCGTCGAAAAAAGCTGACAACACGACGACAAAAGCCAACAACACAATGACAAAAGTCAAAAACACCACAACAAAAGCTAACAACACAACGACAAATACAGAAACAAGACGACAAAAGCGAACAACACAACAACAAAACTGACAACATGACGACAAAAGCTAAAAGATGACGACAAAAGCCAAACGACGACAACAAAACTTAACCACACAACATCATAAGCTAAAACATGCCGACAAAAGCTAACAACACGACAATAAAAGCTAACAACACGACAATAAAAGCCAACAACACAATGACAAACACTGAAAACACAATGATGAAGCTAATAACACAATGACAAAAGCCAACAACACCACAACAAAGCTAACAACACAACGGCAAATCTAGAAACAAGACGACAAAAGCTAGAACACAACGACAAAAGCCGAAACACAATATCTAAGGCGAAAACACGTCGACAAAACCTAACAACACAATGACAAATGCTGAAACAAGACGACAAAGGCCAAAACACAACGACAAAAGCTAACGACACGATGACAAAAGCTGAAAAAAAACAACAAAAGAACAAAAACAAAGCTAACAACATGGCGACAAAAGTCAAAACAGGACGACAAAAGCTGAAACACGATGTCAAAAGCTAATAAAATGTCATCAAAAGCCGACAGATGACCAAAAAGCCAACAAAACAACGACAAAAGCTGAAAAAAACACAACAAAAGCTAACAACACGGTGACAAAAGTCAAAACACGACGAAAAAAGCTGAAACCCAACAACAAAAACTGAAATGCAACGAAAAAAGCAGACGACACAACGCCAAAAGTCGAAACTTAACGACAAAAGCTAACGACATGAAAACAAAAACCAAAAACACAATGACAAAAGTCGAAACAGGATGATAAAAACTAACAACACAACCACAAAAGCTGAAAACATTACGACAATTGCCAACAACACCACACCAAAAGCTAACAACACAGCGACAAAAGCTGAAACACGATGTCAAAAGCTAATAAAATGTCAACAAAAGCCAACACAACGACCAAAAAGCCATCAACACAACGACAAAAGCTGAAAACACAACGACAAAAGCTAATAACAATGTTCTCTTTACCGTTCTCTGCCCAGATGCCCTCCGGGTCACATGACCAGAGAGAGCTCCTCTGGTAAAGTGTGCATCTACACCCTGTGCGCCGGCCGGCCGTGCCGCCACGGCACCTGCGTGGCCCACTCGCCGTTGCGGTACTCCTGCCTCTGCAGCGACGGCTACCGGGGGCGCCACTGCGAGGTGGCGCTGGCCGTTTTCCAGGACGACGACAGCCTGAGCCTCAGCTCCATGTTCGCCATCAGCATCTGTGTCATGGCCTTTCTAGGTAGCTATGTCGACTACGTCCTCTTCTACACGTGGTGACCCCCTCCTCCCGTCTCATCTGCCTGTATTCCTTTTGTTGTTCTTGTTCACCTTTTATGACCCGCAGCATCAGCTGCTTTATTACCTCCTCCTCTGCTGGGTTTCTGTATGAAATCTCCTCACAGAAGCTTATTTTGCTGCCATATTAATCTTTTGAGTTGCGCCAGGCAGTGATGCCTCCGCGGGGAGCAGGTGAAAGCGTGAAACAAATCTGTGCTCAGGAAAGAGGAGCAGAGAACTGAGGAACATTGTGCGTCCCAATTTGTGATTCATGGAGATGCTGTACTCCCCTGAGAGGCGGCAGGTTTTTATGCTTTTCTGTGTATATCATCACTTCTTCAGCGAGTCACTCTCACTTTTCTCTGTCCAGCTCATTTTGTTTCCCTCCGTCCGCTCATTTTCACCCCCCGGACATTTGTTTTTATATGTTTGTGGGTTCATTTCTGTTTCCCGTGTCACGCGAAATGTGTCCCCTCTGTGCACTTCGCGGGCCGAATGAAAGGACAGCCTTTTGTTCGCTTCAGAGCTGAAACCGCAGAAAGCTCGTTCATCACTTTCAGAGCTTAAAGATTTCGTCTCCAGTTAGACGGAAATTTCCCTCTCAAGCTAAGCTTCAGCTGCTTGAGCTGACTCAGATGAAATTAAGGATTTTTTTTGTTTTGTTTTTGTTGTGAAGAAAAAACAAGTAAAGGCTTCAAAAAACAGAGAAGTTTTAGAAAATATGCTGGAGTCAAAGATAGAAGTTTGAGGGCCCTTAAAAAGTTTCTCTTTGAAGCCTCGTCGGAGGATCTGAGGCGGCATTCTGACATGTGAGAGGTCAGGAGTTCAGAGACGTGATGCAGAGAGCAACCGCGCCCGCTTTGTAGTTGAAGAGCAGATTCTTCAGATCAATAATTATAAGATGAGGGTTATGTGGTCTCTTCTTTGTGCCTGTTGAGAAATAAGCTGCAGAACTTTCAAGTTTTAGCTCCGGAGCTTGAGTGCAAAGTGCCGCTAAAGCCAGCCGGCGTCTGCGGGTTAAATGAGGAATCTGTCCCAACGTTTGTGGAAGAACACGTTTTGTATGATTGTTGTTATCTGTTCAACCACTGTTTGTTTGCAAAAAAATGCATTTGTTAACATTTTTAATGCTAAAAGAGGCAAATAAGAGTTTCAGTAAAGATTGAAATAATCTGGAAAAAATCAAACATTCCTGAACCCTCAGTACATTCTCTGTGATCTTTTAGCAGAAGAAAACACATTTGATGTGAAGTGCCCTGAATATTATAGATTTTTTGTTCTTATCTTTGTTTTTTTTCCTCATAAATCTAATGCTACAGTCTTACAAATGCAAAAAACTTAATTGATTCACCGTACTAGTGTCTTTAAAATCCCACTGATCTTTTTTTATAGTGTTCTTTGCTGATAATAACGCTGTTTTTAGACAAAATTAAAACAACTTTATTTGTTTTCTAGGACATAGTTTCTGCAGAGAAACTAAGTCCTCTGACTGTTTGCATGGAGCAACCCCGCCCCCATTCCCTTCTCTTTTGTTGAATGTAAATGACAAAAGCCAACAACACGACAATAAAAGATGAAGCACATCGACAACAAGAGCCAAAACATGACAAAATATGATGACAAAAGACTACAATACATCGACAAAAGCAGAAACACGACAAAAACCAAAACATGACAAAACACAATGACAAAAACCGACAACAGATTGACAAAAGCCAACAACACAACGACAAAAGCCGAAACATGACGACAAAAGACGAAACACAAGCCAAAAAGACATTGACAAAAGCCAAAACATGACAAAATACAATGACAAAAACTGACAACAGATTGACAAAAGCCAACAACACATCGACAAAAGCAGAAACACGACAAGAAAAGATGAAACACAATGACAAAAACCGACAACAGATTGACAAAAGCCAACAACACGACAATAAAAGATGAAGCACATCGACAACAAGAGCCAAAACATGACAAAATATGATGACAAAAGACTATACAACACATCGACAAAAGCAGAAACACAACGACAGAAACCAAAACATGACAAAATATGATGACAAAGCCGACAACAGATTGACAAAAGACTACAACGTGATGACAAAAGCAGAAACAGAACGACAAAAGCAGAAACAGAACGACAAAAGCCACAACATAACAAAATATGATGACAAAAGACTACAATACATCGACAAAAGCAGAAACACAACGACAACAACCAAAACATGACAAAATATAATGACAAAAACCGACAACATATTGACAAAAGCCAACAACACAACGACAAAAGCCGAAACATGACGACAAAAGACGAAACACAAGCCAAAAAGACATTGACAAAAGCCAAAACATGACAAAATATAATGACAAAAACTGACAACAGATTGACAAAAGCCAACAACACATCGACAAAAGCAGAAACACGACAAGAAAAGATGAAACACAATGACAAAAACCGACAACAGATTGACAAAAGCCAACAACACGACAATAAAAGATGAAGCACATCGACAACAAGAGCCAAAACATGACAAAATATGATGACAAAAGACTATACAACACATCGACAAAAGCAGAAACACAACCACAAAAACCAAAACATGACAAAATATAATGACAAAAACCGACAACAGATTGACAAAAGCCAACAACATGACGACAAAAGCCAACAACACAACGACAAAAGCCGAAACATGACGACAAAAGACGAAACACAAGCCGAAAAGACATTGACAAAAAACAAAACATGACAAAATATAATGGCAAAAACTGACAACAGATTGACAAAAGCCAACAACACATCGACAAAAGCCAACAACACGACAATAAAAGATGAAGCACATCGACAACAAGAGCCAAAACATGACAAAATATGATGGCAAAAGACTATACAACACATCGACAAAAGCAGAAACACAACGACAAAAACCAAAACATGACAAAATACAATGACAAAAGCCAACAACACAACGACAAAAACAGAAACACAATAACAAAAGCCGACAACACGCCCCTTCCCCCTCTCTTTTGCTGAGAGCTCAAAGTAGGGAGTGTAATTTCTGTCAAAAATTCAATCTTTTTCATTTTTTCATCTTCTCCTGATTCACAATGATTTGAATAAATAAATACTCAGAAATCCAATTTTGACCCTAATTTTCTTTCTATACGTCCTCCATCATCAGAAAAATGTGTTAAGACTCCAAAAACACTGTTTTCAGCTGATCTTTTACAAAAATGTTTCTTCTCAGCCTGAAATAAAAAAAAAAATCAGATCTAAATCACCAAAAAAGTCTTAAAGTCAATAAGAATCAATCCACTAAGTGATTCTCCCATCATCCCGGCGCTCTGGACCAGTTTCCTGTGATGATGCTGGTCTCCTCTATAAACAGTCAAATAAAGCTGCATGCTTGATGCTCTCATAAGCTGTGTTAAACTCTAATAGGATCAAGATTCAATATCTATCCGCATCTGCCTCCAGCGGGGGCTCTTTTAAATAAGTATGCATCAATATCTGCAGGAGAAAAGATGGACGAGCCCTGTAACTGGGGAGGAAAGGGTTGAGCTGAGAGGAGGGATTGCAGAAGACGCCGCGGCGCTCTCCGGCCCCTCTGAAGGGCCACATCGCTGCACCGCTCTTTATGTCACATATAAAACCGTTTGGCAATTCAATCCAGTGTCCCTGCCTGTAACTGGCCCAAGATTCCCTGCAGGGCCGTGCGCCTCATATTAGGACATCACTTACCCTGACACTTCGCTCCGTGTTACATAAAGCTATCTGTAATATTTGATAATTATTCAGAAGTGGCCTGAAAGTCTTTCTTGGAAAAAGAAAAAGGCAGGCACCGCCCTCTTCCAGCAGCTGTTGCAGATGAAGCATCTATATTCAGAGGGCAAACTTTTCACCCCAACAAGACTCCTCCACTGCTCCTTCATGCAATTCAGATGAGAGCGAGCGCTCATCGGTGAGTGTAATAACATTTTCACACCTTAGAAAAATAATAAATCACGCCGGATCTGACGCTGAAAGGAGATCCGCCGGCCGCCGGTTGGGCTGACACTAAACCACTGCATGTTTTAAACGTACTGAGCAGCTGGATGCACACGGCATAAATCTGCTGTAATGATGACCCTCGTCAGCGCAGAAGCTGCTGCTGCTGTAAATACACTCAGCTGCCAAATTAAAATGAGACTTTTCTTTGCCTCAACCTGCATTAAAAGTTAAAATCTTCATCCATAATTAAGTTCTACATAGACCCAGCTCAGCGTGGGTTATTGACAGAACAAGATCACCAATCCTCATTAGTCCTGCATCAAGTCCGACTCTGTCTGATGAATCGCAGGAATTAGTCTCCCATATGGACCGCACGATTGTGTAAAGTGCCTGAGCATTTTATCATCTGAAAGATCTATAAATAAAGAATGTTTTTTCCAACTCTTCCTTATCTCTCACCTGCCTGGTTTGTGTCTGCTTCTTCATCACTCCTCCATCTTGCTCCCCTCATCTCCTCAAAGCGAGCATCGAAGGAAGGGGTTAAGTGTTTCTGATCTGGTTTCTGGTTTAGACCGGGATCATTCATAATGCACGGTCCGGTCCGGACTCGCATCGTGAGCAACAGTTGAGGGCAGAGCGGCGGCGCGGGTATGGATTCAGGAATGCGTGCGCTGTTTGTGCTCCGCCCTGAGTGATATTGATCTGTAGCTGCACTTTCACTCTCACAGATCTGGCTGAAGGTGGACCAGCCGCTGTGTGTGTCTGTGTGTGTGTGTGTGTGTGCGTGTTCACCTGCGCCTCATTTTGTGCGCTCATTGCAGTGCAGGGAGGGGGGTGCGCCTCAGCTCCATCTATCGAACTCCACCCTTTTAGCTCCGTGTTTGATATCAGCTCAGGTGATGATGAAGGATGAGGTGAGCTGCAGCTCGCTGGTTATCCTGGAGGTGAGGGCGCCGGGGCCGCCGCCGCCGCCTCCTCGGCGCCCGGCCTTATCAAGATTCTGCAGTTTTCTCCAAGGCTGCACCGGCGTTACGGGGGAAGGAGCCAGGTCAGCTGATCGATACCCCCCTCCACCCCCGTGGAGAAGACGCTCAGCTGGGGATACAGGAATGCTTCAAATCTCTATCTGTAACTAGAAAAGTTGCATTAGCTGCGATAATGCTGGTGTGAATGCTTTTTGCTGAAAATGGTGACCATTCAGCAAAATGGTGCTTTGTGCTGAAAATGCCTACAGCAGTTTACTTTAATTACCATAGGGGTTTGATGAAAATGAAAAATAATTTGCTTAAAGACTAGAGATTTTATTAAAGAACAATGAAAGAGCACTGAAGTTGACCTAAAAATTCTGAAACATTTGTAATAAAATTGCGAAAAAATCCCTAATACATGGCAATTTTGCACAAATAAAGCCTAATAATCCTTTTTAGCTGAAAATGTTAGCCTGTTACTAAAATAGAACCTAAACTCCAAATTAGCATTAAAAATCTTCAGTAGATTCTAAATTAGCCAAAAGGTTAGCACATTGCTTAAATACTAGCTAAACTCCCAAATAGCCTAAAATTCCTCAGTAAACTAAATTAGTCAAAAACATTAGCATGTTGCTAAAATAGAAGCTAAACTCTAAATTAGCCTAAAAAAATGTCCAGAAATGACAAATTAGCCAAAAACGTTAGCATGTTGCTAAAATAGCAGCTAAGATCTTAAATGGCCTATAAAAACCACAGAGGATAACAAATTAGCCAAAAATGTTAGCATGCTGCTAAAATATTAGCTAAACTCAAAATTAGCATAAAAAGCCTCAGTTGATACCATATTATCCAAAAAGCTAACACATTGCTTAAATACTAGCAAAACTCCAAAGTAGTTTAGAAATCCTCAGTAAACTAAATTAGTCAAAAACGTTAAAATAAAAGCTGAACTCTAAATTTACCTATAAAAACATCAGTAGATAGCAAATTAGCCAAAAACGTTAGCATGTTGCTAAAATAGAAGCTAAACTTCAAATTAGCATTAAAACCTCAGTAGATGCCATGTTCGAAAGAAAGCTAGCACATTGCTTAAATACTAGCTGAACTCCAAAGTAATCATAAAAAATCTCAGTAAAGTAAATTAGTCAAGAATGTTAGCCTGTTGCTAAAATAAAAGCTAAACTCAAAATTAGCCTTTGAAAACGTCTGTAGATTACAAATTAGCCAAAAACATTATCATGTTGCTAAAAAAATTGAAACTACACTCTTAATTAGCCTATAAAAAACGCAGTAAAACAAATTAGCCATAAATGTTAGCATGCTGCTAAAATATTAGCTAAACTCAAAATTAGAATAAAAATCCCTTAGTAGATGCTAAATTAGCCAAAAAATTTGCACATTGCTCAAATACTAGCTAAACTCCAAAGTAGCCCAAAAATCCTCTGTAAACTAAATCAGTCAAAAATATTAGTGTGTTGCTAAAATATTAGTAAAACACTTCATTTTTTTGGGAAATTACTCTAAAAGATTAAAACATAGAAAATGTAAGCATAGCTAATGACTATAAAGTGTATGAATACCAAAAATACAAGCAGTAATGCCCTGAACGAGCTGAACGTTTTGATACCAAGATTACTGAAATTGCTGAAATTGTGATTGAGTTTTATGTGCAAAAAAACACACAGAACTAGCAGCACAGAGACAAACTGCAGCTCTGGAGCTTCACTGTTTTCCTCAAAGTGGCCGAAAAATGACTTTTCTTCTCAGTCGCGGGACAAGAAAACAGTCATTTCTGCCATATTCCCTTCCCGAGCAATTACTTTAAAAAGCCAGACTGTTATTACCCTGCATTTCTCTGAAGATTTCCAATTAAACTGATACTTAGCATCATGTAAACTACTCTAGGTGAAATGGATCCCATCCTGTGTGCGAGATAAAAGCTGGAGCCAGAAAAGGCCAGAGAGAAAACTGGAGCACTAAGAGACTTAATGAGTGAGAGGAGGAGGAAGGACAGAGAGGGGGAGGGGGGGCGCTCTGCCGCCAAAAACAAGAAAATAAAAACAGACACCAGTGAAGGGATTCAGAGTGGGAGCTAGTAAAAACAGATAGTGAGGTGGAAATCATAGAGCAAGAGGGATGGCAGATGGGAGAAAAATATTGGTTGAGATTAATGGACTTTAAAGGTCAGTCCAGCATGTTGTATAATTCAGCACACAATAGCCGTGATTGATGGGTATGCTTTAGGACCTTTCCTGCTCGGCTCCGCAGCGTTCCTCGCCGCTCCTCGCTGAGCCACTGAGGCTTTGGGTTGAAGCTGGGAGGAGTACAAATTCATTTAAAGGGTGTCTGAGGAGCTGAGAGCAGAAACGGAGGAGCATCAAAGAGAAAAAGGTGCTGCCTCCCTTTCTGTGTGCGAGGAGGACAAATCAGCCCTATAGATTCTGAATTTGTTATTTATTCCGAGTCGTTTAGAGTCTTTAATTACACTTGATCAAAAATTAATTTATTCTCATTTCAGATCACACAGTGAGATGTTTCCTGGGGTTTTCAGATGTATTTCAGCAGTTTTATTTACACCCAGAGATGTGTTTTTCTGCCTCTTTAATGATGTGGGAACTGCTGCTCTAACACGCTCTCTGGCACCCCTCAGTGTTGATGCTGGGGCTGTTTCTCTACTCCTGCTGGAGGAGACACAAGGGCCTCAAGGAGGGCGTGTACCACGTGTCTGCACACCACGGGGAGTGGGAGGACATCAGAGAGAACGTGCTGAACTACGACGAGGAGGGCGGAGGCGAGCAGGACCAGGTAACCGCCACGCTCACCAGGAAAACCTGCAGCGTTCTCCAGCACTGGCAATGAACATAAAACATCGGGAGGTTCTCAACGGACATGAAACAGGAGGAGGTTCTCAACGGACATGAAACAGAAGGAGGTTCTCAACGGACATGAAACAGAAGGAGGTTCTCAACGGACATGAAACAGAAGGAGGTTCTGTATAGACCTGTAAAACAGGACGTTCACAGTAGACCTGTAACATCAAGAGGTCCTCCTTGGACTTGTAGTGTTAGGAGATTCCCAAGAGACTTGTAGGATCAGGAGGGTCTCAATAAATCTGAAACATAAGGAGGTTCTGTATAGACTTTTAAAATCAGGAAGTTCTCAATAGACTTTTAGCATCAGAAGGTCCTCAATAGGCCTTTAGCATGAGGAGGTTTTTAATGGACCTGTAATATCAGGAGATTCTCAAAAGAGTTGTAGCATCAAGAAGTCCTCAATAGACTTTTAGCATCAGGAGAAACTCAAAAGACCTGAAACACCAGGAGGTCTTCAGTTCTCAATGGACTTTTAGCATCAGAAGGGTCTCAAAAGAACTGAATGATCAGGAGGCTTTCAATGGACCTGTAATATCAGATTGTCCTCAATAGACCTTTAGCATGAGGAGGTTCCCAATGGACCTGTAATATCAGGAGATTGTTAAGAGAGTTGTAGCATCAAGAAGTCCTCAATAGACTTTTAGCATCAGAAGGGTCTTAAAAGACCTGAAACACCAGGAGGCTCTCAATGGACCTGTAATATCAGATTGTCCTCAATAGACCTTTAGCATGTGGAGGTTCCTAATGGACCTGTAATATCAGGAGATTGTTAAAAGAGTTGTTGCATCAAGAAGTCTTCAATAGACTTTTAGCATCAGGAGAAACTCAAAAGACCTGAAACACCAAGAGATTTTCAAGAGAGTTGTGGCATAAAGAAGTCCTCAACAGACCTTAAGCATCAGGATGTTCTCAAAGACCTGTAATATCAGGAGAATTTCAATAGACAGGTAGCATTAGGAGAGACTCAAAATACCTGAGACATCAGGATGTCTTCAGTAGACTTGGAATATCAGAAGGTTCTCAATGGACTTTTAGCATCAGGAGGGTCTCAAAAGAACTGAACCATCAGGAGATTCTTAAGAGACTAGTAGCATTAGCAAGATCTCTAAAGGCCTGTAATATCAGGAGGTTCTTAAGACTTTTAGCATCAGCAGATTCTCTTCAGACCTGGAACATTCTCCATAGACCGAAAACATTAGGAGGTTCTCAACGGACCTGTAATATCAACCCAAAAGAATTTAAAGTCATATACATCTAAACACACTTTCACACATCGTTGGTGGTTCTGCTGTCATGCTAGATGCCAATCTATAACCAGCAGGATCAATGTGGGGTTCAGTGTATTTCCCCAGGACACTGACACGTGGGCAGGCAAAAGCGGGAACCGAACCTGTGATCTGCTGACTACAGGTTGACCACTCTACCACTGCACTACAGCCACCACCAAACTTTTAAAAAATCTATAGAAAATGACTGATAAAAAAAAGAAAAATGAAATCTATGCTGTCACTAAAACAACAGCTGTTTCGTAAACGTTTAGGCTCTATGAGCTGCAATAAAAGCTCAAACCATTATCCCTCTGCCACCGTGCTTTACTGTAAAAATGAGGGACATCTGCTGAGATGATTGACAAACGTCTCTCCATATACTATCTATGATAATCAGTCAAGTACCTGCCTTACACGTCAGATCAGATCATATTTATGCCTTTGATTGTAGATTTAAAATGTTAAAAACACATTTTATATCAAAAATTCATCAGAATTTATTTTGCTGCTCCAGTAAAGGAGTACAGGAATAGAAAAAAGGCACAAATCACATTTTTATTTAAATATTTAGCAAAAAAGATCAAAATATGTAGCATAAAATCAATGTTCTTGGATCATCATCAAAGACTGAATGTTTGTGATTTGCTGTAAAACCACCTAAATACCTTGATTTACAGCATGTGGCGCCCCCTAATGTTTACGTTCTTATCGATCTAACTTCTATTAAAAATGCAAACGGTGCATTGGAGCGTTTTATTAGCATGTATCAGTGCAAAGAAAATGCAAATCAAGTGGATCATGGCGCTGCTGTTAGAAGAGGCTGCAGACAGGAGCATCCAGGAGGCTGCAATAAAATACAAACTAAATATCAGTTCCCTGGAGATCCGCGAGTGCGAGTCAATTAGGCGAAATTAAGCAAGAAGACACCACCCCCACCCCCTCCCACAATCAGATCATTAATTATTTGGCTGATCAAAGGTGGTGTTGTTTCCAGCGTCTCTTCCTGATTGAGTCTGTGTAACAGCATCATTTGTTTGCAGAAGCATGAAATGAGTTCCTCTGCTCACATTCTCCTCGTGTGCAGTCTTGTATGTCATTATCTCCCAAATAGTGAAGCTTCTAGAAAACACGTGTCAAAGTCAAGGCCCGGAGGCCGGATCCGGCCCGCCGGGCGATTATATCCGCCCGTCAGATCGTTTTATAGTTTTGTTATTAACGGCCCAATGTTATCTTGCACTCTTAACATATTGTATGACATTCTTATTCCCAACTCGTCACATATTGTCGCATAGTTAAGAACCTTTGGCCAATTAAATCAAGGCTCCCCAACCTCTGAGCCGCAAACCGTACTGGTACAGAGACTCCACTTGGATCCTGACCCTAACCTTAACCTGGTACCGGACAGTCAGTATCAGATGTGGATCAGTACTGGTTCCGGACGCAGTACCAGACACGGACAAGGCTAGAATTAGGGTACTGGTGCAGTCAAAGTCCCAATATCAGACCGGTACCGGTATCCGAATCCTTACCTTGACCCGGTACCAGACAGTTGGTACCGGGCATGGATCAGTACTAGTTCGGGACGCGGTACCAAATGTGGACCAGGCTAGGGTTAAGGTACTAGATCAGGGTACTGGTGCAGTCCACGTCCCAGTACCAGACTGGTACCACTACCCTAACCCTAACCTTTACCCATACCGGACAGTCTGTGCCGGACGTTGATCAGTACTGGTTCCGGACACGGTAAAATTCAATTAAATTCAATTCAATTTTATTTAGATAGCCCAAAATCACAAAGGAAATTTGCCTCATTCTGCTTCATGCAGGTAATTTTACAGATTCAGAAAATTAGTCATAAGATATGAACAATAGTTAAAAACTAAACAGACTAAATAAAACTGGTTATCCCTGCCCTTAGACCCTCCCTCCCAGTAGGGAAAAACTCTTAAAAAACCTGAGTCAGGAAAAAAGAAGAAACCTTAGGGATTCCCACATGAGGGAGAGATTCTATCCCAGGACGGACAGGAGACACCAGAACAGTTAAAGAAAGATTAGCTTCTACAACTACGTATCTAAAAGACGTGGACAAGGCTGGAGTTAGGGTACCGATGCAGTCCACGTCCCAGTACCAGACCGGTACCACTATCCTAACCCTAACCTTTACCCATACTGGACAGTCTGTGCCGGACGTTGATCAGTACTGGTTCCGGACGCGGCACCAAACGTGGACCAGGCTAGGGTTAAGGTACTGGTTTAGGGTACTGGTGCGGTCCACGTCCCAATACCAGACCAGTATCTTAACCCTAAACTTAACCCGGTACCGGACAGACCGTACAGGACATTGATCAGTACTGGTTCTGGACACGGTACCAGACACGGGCAAGGCTAAAGTTAGGGTACCGGTGCCGTACACGTCCCAATACCAGACGGTTACTGGTGCCTGAACCCTACCCTTAACCCGGTATCAGACAGTCTGTACCGGATGTGGATAGGTACTGGTTCCAGACAAGGTACCAGAGGTGGACCAGACTAGGGTTAGGGTTTTGGTGCAGTTCACATCCCAATACCAGACCGTTACTGGTATCTAAACACTAACCTTAGCCCGGTACCGGACAGTTTGTACTGGTCAGTTGGTAGCGGATGTGGATCAGCACTGGTTCCGTATGCGGTACCAAATATAGATCAGGCTAGGGTTAAGGTACTAGGTTAGGGTACCGGTGTGATCCACATCCCAGTACAAGACCAGTATCCTAAACCTAACCTTAACCCGGTACCGGACAGTCTATATCGGACATGGATTGGTACTGGTTCCAGACATGGTTCCGGACGTGGTACCAGACATGGACCGGGCTATGATTAGGTTACCGGGCTAGGGTGACGGTATCTTTGAAAAGCAACGTTTTTAAAGTTGTCAAAATTTCGTTGAATTTTTCAAAAATGTTTGTCCTGTTCGGCCCGTGACCTGAGGTGTGTTTTGGATTTGGGCCACAGAATCGTCTTTTCTCTGTTTTCTAATCTTCTCTTCTTCTGTCGCGCTCTCAGAACGCCTTCAACATGGTGGAGCTGCAGCGCTCCCTCCAGCCCAGTCCGGCCCAGTCCCTCCGCTACAGCTACCCCCAGAGCGTCATCTCCTACCCGCAGACCAAGCCGCCCCCGGAGAGCAGCAAGAAGGGAACGCCAAACGGGAACGGCAGTGCCGCCATCGCCCTGCGCCTCGCCATCCCTCCCTCCGAGACGGAAACCTTATCCTCCCCTTTGACCTTTCGCCGCTCCCAGCGAGCCTTCTCCTTCTCCAGCCAGGACTTGGCTCGCTACCTGTGCGAAGTCATCAGGGACATGGAGCACCCGGAGGAGCTGGGCGCCATGACCACGCCGCGCCGCTCCTCCGGGAAGGAGAGAAGCCTGGCGGCCGTGCGCTCCCTCAGCTCCCTCAATGCCTCTCAGGGCTCCCCGAGCATCCGCATGGACAGGTTCAAAACCCTCCGAGCTGTGGTGAGCGACCTGAAAGGAGACTCCAAGACTGGGGAGGGCCAGAGGAGTAAACTGAAGGAGAGCCGGGGGCAGCTGAACTGTGAGAAGAGCGGCTGAAGCTCCCCCCTCTCACACAGAACTGCAGCTCGCATGAAAGCAACAGTCATCAGACGTCGGCAGCACAAATCCAAAGGGAGGTAATTAAATGTGAGAGACCGGCGGATCACCAGAGTCTATGTGAAGTCTGCTGTTAATGTACCGTATTGATCAAAACTGAACATTTTCGTTCTTTGATATAAAAGATGTTTACCAATGAATGACCAGATGTGATGTATTGTTTACTTGACATTGCACTGTACAGTATTTACTTTGCAGGCGCGTTTTCATGTCATCAAACTTATGTCTGCAAGTGAGATGGCAAACCAGTCTCCCGTCAGAAAACTGGACTTTTTTTGCTCTCGACGACTCATGAAACCATTTTTGTGACTAAATGAGTTTGTTCCACTTGTGTTTTCAATTTGCTTTCTTTCAAATAAATGAATATCTTTGATAATATTTTGAAGTCAGTCTTCCTCCTCAGGTATTTTAGTTTGAAGTTTTTGATGCTCCACATCTGGAGGTGATGTGGATGTTACGGTTTTACCTTAATGTTCATGAGGAGCTGTATGGAGCTCCATTGGGGACAATATTATTTGAAACCTAAATAAAACAAGCTGAGAAAAATATTGGTGTTTGGCCAAAAAAATTTACAATTTCTGAAATTTTTTACTATTTTAAGATTATTATTTTCAGCTTCAAATGTTCTGTTTTTTTTGGTTTAAAAACTCAAAATTTCAATTTGAAAACTTTTGTTCATTTTCAAATCTGTAAATTTCCGTTTCAAAACTTTTAGGCCGTTGTGGCTCGTTGGGGCGGGGCTAACAGGAAGGACCAATCAAAATTAATGAGGGTGGTACCTTCAGTCCTGGTGTATTCACTGGGAACTTGGATAATTATGGTCAGAAAATGACTGTTTTACCTGTTCTATCATAGTCTATGGAGCTCAATTGGGAACAATATTATTTGAAACCCAAATAAAACAAATTCAAAATAATATTGGTGTCCTAAATGTCCTAAACTTTTTGCCTTTTTTAAAAATAAACTTAATTATTTTCAGCTTTGAATGTTCTGATAATTAGGTTTAAAAACTTAAAATTTCAATTTTAGCCATTTTATCCAAACATAAGGATGTTTTTGATGCCTGTATTTAACACAGTAAGTTGGCGCTTTGAACGTGCTGGAACAGCGTTTTGGACCCACGGTTTGTTCGCAGTAAAACTCTGCTTATTATACCCGTTATGGGACAACTTCTGACTATGATAGGGCAGACAATATAGTCATTTTCCAACCACAATTATCAATTTCTCAGAGTCAGTGAATGCACCGGTACTGAAGACCCTCATCGATTTTGATTGGTCCTTTGTGTTAGCCCCGCCCCAACGCTCCACAACACAGACAAAAGTTTTGAAACTGACATTTTCAGATTTGAAAACGAAAAGAAGAGCTTAAATAAAAAAAGTTTTGAAATTGAAATTTTGAGTTTTGAAACCTAAAAAAACAGAACATTTGAAGATGAAAAAATTACACTTATTTTAGAATTGCAAAAAGTTTCTAACATTCCACTTTTTGGGGGCCAAACACCAATATTATTTGTCATTTGTTTTATTTCGGTTTCAAATAATAATATTGTCCCCAATTGAGCTCCATAGGGCTGCAGCAGCTGCTCCTGTCGACCCATCCAGTCGACAGTGAGAAAAGCAAAGTTAATTTTGCGATTCATGTTGAGAGCCTGAACACCTCCACTGCTGAGACTTCCCCAGAAGAAGCTCAGAATGTGGGGGTCCCAGCAGGCGCTCCTACATCAGATTTAATTGGCCAACATTACTGGAGTTAAACAAGTGTGACACTGGAGCGCGCCTCCTGGGAGGCGCTGCTGGCTGCTCCTCATGTCTGCTCCTACACCTACAGAATGCATCACAACCCAAACATATTCATGAGCTCTGCTATAGAAAACCTCCAGGAAGGCAATCACTGCGATGCTGTGTCACCCACATGTTCATCTGCTTGTTCTGCTCCTGCCTGATGAAGCTGTTGCACGGATCTACACTGCCACCTGCTGGAAATCTGCCGCCACTGCCTCTAAAACGACTGGATTTAATGGATTCCAGCATCAGGAAAACGAGGTTCCCAGCAGCAGCAGAGCATCCTTGAAGAACCTCCTGATTATCTCTGGCGTCATGAGGCACAATTAGGACAAATCTGAGCACATTCATTAAAACGACTCTACCAAAGTCATTACCACTGAGTTTTTTTTTCTTTTTATGCATCTAAATAAGTTGAATTCATAACAAAAATAAAATGTTTGTTTCCATTTTTCCAGGTCAAATGTTTGAAATACAAGAATCTAAATAATATAAATGATCAACCTTTACTTGACTTAGCTGCTTATTTCTATTTAAATGTATTTTTTAACTCCCATATATAATCATGAAGTGGAATAGTTGAACGTGATTTACACTAAATATTTTAGAAATTCATTTCCAGGAGTGTAATTCTTCATTTGGCCATTAGAGGTCACTGTAGCTTTATGGGAGAAACCAGAAGGATTTCAGGGAAATATTTTTTAAAAATTTTAACACAAATTATGTTTTTGTTGCTTGTTTATTGTTGTTTATTGCTCATGCAAGCTCAAATAACGTTCCAAAAGAAAAAGGAAAAAAGAGTCAGACAGAAGAAATTCATCTTATAACTAGAAAAGTTGCATTACCTGCGATAATTCTAGTGTGAATGCTTTTTACTGAAATTAGTCGCTGAAGATGTTGAAGCTTTTTGCAATTTCCTTTTTTTTTTTTTAACTTGTCCTGTCCAATTTACTTAATTTATTTACTTTAATTGCTGAGGGGATTTGCTGAAAATGCAAAAGCTATTTGCAAAATTTAAAATTTGCTAAAAGACTGGAAATGTTGCTACAGTACTACTAAAAAGCACTGAAGTTAACCTGAGTTATGAAAAAAATCCTTAATACATACCAATTTTGCGAAAAACATTTAGTGTGCTGCTTAAATATGAACTAAACTCCAAATTAGTCCATAAAACTTTAGTAGCGGTCAAATTAGCCAAAAAAGCTAACTTGTTGCCTAGCTAAACTCCAAAATAGCCTAAATTTCTTCAGTAAACTAAATAAGTCAAGAGCGTTAGCCTGTTGCTAAGATACAAGCTAAACTCTAAATTAGCCTAAAAAATCAGTAGATAACAAATTAGCCAAAAAACTAGCTTGTTGCTTAAATACTAGTTAAACTCCAAAACAGCCTAAAATTTTTCAGTACAAACTAAATTAGTCAAACACATCAGCCTGTTTCTAAAATAGAAGCTAAACTTTAAATTAGCCTAAAAAAATCAGTAGATAACAAATTAGCCCTAAACATAAGCGATTTTCAAAAATATTAGCTAAATTCAAAATTAGCAATAAACCTCAGTAGATAACAAATAGCCACAAAAAGCTAGAATATTCCTTAAATTCTACCTAAGCATCAAAATAGCCTAAAATTCCTAGTAAACTAAATTAGCCAAAAACGTTAGCATGTTGGTCAAATATTAGCTAACTCCAAATTTTTGAAAATTACTACAAAAAATGAAAATATAGGTCATGATTGTATTTAAAGGTTGGTTGTTAATCTACTTAACATTTTGAATTTCAAGACTTTCATTTCCTACGGGAAATATTTTTTAGATTTTTTATTAATTTCTTATAAAGTTTTTTACATATTGAGCAAAATTTTGATACTAAAATTACAGAAACTGTTTTTACGTGCCGAAAAACCTACGTAAAGGAGCAGGAGAATCACTATAGTGATTGTTTACTAAACATTCACACAATAATATCTGCAATAATAACTCTTATTTTGTTATAGTGTTTGCATTAAGTTTCAAAATAAAAGCTTTTGACAGAAAAGTCAGAAATTATTCAATCTGTTGCCTCAAAGGCTTTTATATATATATATATATATATTAGAAATGTCCAAAACATTTCTGAAAGTATTAAAGATTTTAAAACCAAATTATCTTTTTTTTTTACCTGCTAACATCTTAAACCGTCTTAAAACATGATTTTTTTCTAGAGTAATGCAGCGGTTTGCTGTATTATCTTTTGTACAGTAGCAGTTGTGACTCCTCCTGCTCTGCAGAGCTTTTCAAAGAGTCCATGTATGCAGATGAGATCCCAGATCCCGGGTGTCCGGCTCATCCTCCCGTGTTCCTGCTGGTTTCTCCGTGTCGCTGCTTGATGTTTTGTGCAGCGGAGGGATAAACGCAGCGTGTTCTTCCCCTCCCGTCTCTCTTTCTGGTAAAATTGTTTTCAACACTTCAGTGATTTCCTCATGTGTTGCTGCCTAAATGAATATTCTGTTGCTCTGTTTTTCCTCACAAAGACTTACTGGCTTCTTTTTCCTGTTGTATTGAATCCATATTTTTTTTAAATCGAGCTGTTTGTTGTGACTGTGAATTACAAAAATAGATGCATAGAAATTGAGATCATGAGAAGACTTTATTATCTGTTTTTTCTGCTTTCTATTTTCTTGTAACTTTTGGTTTAACCTCATAGCTGAGGTTAACATGTCAGGTGTTACATCCTGCTGCTACTGCTGGACCTTTTCCCTCCAGTCCTTCTGCTCACCTGGCAGGTGTGCCTTAATTGGCGCCTGCTGGCTATTTAAAGGAGCCACACCTTGAAAATTCTACTTTTTGAGGTTTTAAGTCCATTATACTGTTCATTCCTCTCTATAAAGAACCCCAAAGCTGTGTTTTGATCCGCTAAAAACCTGCGCTATCCGCCATACCTGTGAAAATGAGAGGGTTCCATCGTGCTGACATCAGCACAATGTCAACCGCCCCCTCCAGGAATAATCTGGTCCGCCCCCAGACTACAACAAACACACACCCACCAACTCTACTGAACACACGGTGATCATCAGCAAAGTGTTGCAGCCTGAAAAATAGTGTCTCATCCTGCGGGAGGTTTAGGTGTTTGTTTAAACTTCAACAAAAGATCTCATCAGAAGAGGTTGGATTTAGTCTTTGGGACTGCGACAGACCCGACAGCAACTCTTCATTTGTGACGACCTCTTCACCTGACTGATTGATGACCTTGGCAGGTTTCAAAGCGGATTTGCCAAGAGACTAAATCTCAGAGCCGGCGCCATTCCTACAATCAAACCATCAAACCAAACCTGTAAGTAAATCATGGAGTAAACCAAGAGTTTGGGGTTTGGTAGTCTTAGTTTGTGGGCTTTGTTTGTTTGGTAGTTTTGGTTAGGCAGCCCTTAACAGGGATCTGCTGACTCAGACGGTCGACACGGTTGGGTCAGCTGTCTCTCTGACTTATTCTGTTTGTCCAAAGAGCCACTTCCATTCGGTTTGTCTTTTTGTTTAAACTAGTTGTTTTTACTTTTCAGGACACAGTTTCTTTATGTTCCTTTTTCTCACTGGTGTCCAGTTTTTCTTATTGTAAAGTTACTTACTTTTTTCTTACATTCACTTTATATAGGGCGTAATTTTCACTTTGTCCACTGGTGGCAGTAAACATTTTAAACGTTGTTTTTTTTTATTTGTTCGGAGTGATCATCCCGTCATTGTTTTGATCTTTGACGTTTTTCCATAAGAGTGAGAAGCAGCGAGTGATAGGAAGAAAAAAAGAGCTGAGCGAGGTAAAAAAAATAAAAAAAGAGAGAAATTGTAGTTTATTAAAACAGTATTTGAGCTACGTTTGACAAGAAATAAATAATTTCCAACAGTTAGTGTGTATCCTGGGAAGAAGATAAATCTGGTGAAAACCGGGGGGTGGACTTTGAAAATTATGGAAACATTCATTATCTCAGTGAGTGGTGACCACATTTTGTGTCATATTACGCTGCTATATCCAATAAAGTGAATGAATGAATGAATGAAATGGTTTATTTCAAGCAAACATAACATATCACTTAATAAATCACAAGTGGATCACTTGAAAGGGAGTGGAAGGAAGTGAACTTATATAATCCCACCCCAACTCGACCATTTTCTCTACATGAATTATCAACATCCGGTTGAGGACTTAATATTAAATATTTATAGATTCAAAAGGATCATTAAAATCATGGATGTAATCAAATTTCAAAGCATCCACGACAAATCATTTATATTAGTCTGTAACAATAATCTAATATTCTCATTTAAAAAAAGACACTTTGAGCAGATTGTATTCAAAGAATTATGATAATACAAAAAGTAATAATTAAATCATCTTCATTTGCTAATGCAGTAAAAATCTAAATATTCTCATTAAAAAAGACTATTAGTGCAGATTGTATTTATTAAAGAATGATTATAAAAATAAAAAATCATCTTCATTAGTTAATGGAGAAAAAAATCCAAACATCAAGTGAATTGACTGATTAAAAAAAGGTGAAATGGAAACAAATAACTAACGAAATGTGTGATCAATATTGAAGTTTCAAGTGTGAAATCTTCTCAGTTCATCACGTGTCGCAGGCTAAATACCCAACAAGCTAGTTTTGATTTGTTTTTTTACATGTTAAATTATTTAATTTTGTTGTGAATTTTGAGTTTAAACTTTTTGAAAAGGAAAAGACTGTAAAACAAGAGACAATGTTTAATTATTTTCTGCACATTTGTGTAGACTGGATCCCGACCTTCATCTTTCCATCTCTTACCATCATCATCCCATCATCCTCTCTCCTCTAATCCCCTCAACTCATCTCTCGCCGCCATCGTCTGGAAATCTCCTTTTACACATTAAGTGGGTTTCTTTCATTATTCTTTGAGTGCACTCAAGGGTTTTATTATTTTCTTCTAAAAAACGACTGAACTCGAGTACTTTAACTGAGATCTCAGTTTTATTTGAACTTTTTTTTCATGTCAGTGCCCACTTGTTTTTTGTTCAAATTTGGGTTAAAATTTTACGTACTTGGAAATAATTTCAATTTCCACTGAGTTTTTGCAGACAGTGCTTCATACTTTGTTATAATCTCAAATAATGATTCAGTTCCACCAAACTGTTATGGTTTCAGTGGGATTCCTTGGGGGTTACTGTTCCAAATGTGAGAATATATGACTGTGAACAATCTCCTCATCGGACCCAGAGCTAGAGAACTCCATTTGATGACGTTTAGAGCAGCACCTAGTGGTTACATTATGGTTACATTTTTGGTTTTCCTCCCTGACTTGATCCAGTTCTGCTGAAACATCAGGGATCGTATAATATTCAACATGACAGAAAGGTTTTGTGTTCATTACAACCATTTTTGTTTTAGAAGATCAGCTTTTAATGAGCCTGCATTCCCTCTCAACTTCTTGATCACTTTTTGCTGCTCGTGTGACGTCTTTGTTTGGGTGAAGGATGCTGCTTCTTCTTCTTCTTCTTCTTCTTCTGCTGCTGCTGCTGCTGCTTCCCCTCCAAGCCTCTCACAAGCAGAAAATGAAGCCAACCGATCGATTGTTGGTTTGTCTTCAGTCGTTTGCATCCCTCCGTCTCAGCGGAAGGATGAAACGATCAGGGATGATGACACTGCATGTCCTCGGACACGATGGAGGCGGGGTCGGCGGAGGAGGCCGGGGAAGCAGACTGCTTGATGTGACAGCTGGAGATTGTAAGAATGAGGGCTGACACGGAGCTGCCCGGCTGGTCATCCAGTCAGGGCTGTCAGTCAGTCAGCCGCTCTCCGAATCTCCCGCTGTGTTTACTCTGGTGTGATTAACGCGTGTGTGAGTGTCCGTGTTTGTCCTCGGGCCGTGGATCTGGGAGAAGTGACAGTGCGGCGTGGCCCTCTGTCAGTCGCCCGGCGAAGTGGCGTGCGTGTCAGCTCTCCTGACAGACGCTCCCGTCCTGCTGGCCGACGACGGCGGCTGCAAATGTGGGACATGTCTTGTGACAGAGCGACACAGCCTACACGACAAGCCTGCGTGCAGACAGGACACGAGCAGTCAAGTTTGATGTGGGGGGGGGGTCGGTGCTGAGGCTGACTGAGAGCTGCACTGATGTCTGCGCAGCTGGAGAAACGAAAACAGGCGTTTGTCAGCGGTGAGTTCAGGCGCCACCTATAGCTTGTTAACATCAACCCACCAGCATCTGCTGTGTCACTCGGACTGGAAACATCTACCTGACTCGGTGCAGGGGGGGGGTCGCCAACAGGTCTGAGGAGAATCGAAAACTCAACAACATGAAGCACTGAAGGTAAAAAAAAAAAAAATGATCTCACAGCTTCCATTTCCCCAAATATTTTAAATTATTTCGTGTGTTATTAATCTGGAAACTTGAGGAAAAAGTTAAAACAACTTTCCTTTGTGGTCTTAAAACACCTGGATAAACTGAAGTTCATACTAAAGTGTAAAAAGGTGCAAACCTGCAAACATTCTTTTGTTTCAAATTGCATAATTTCATGAAGATCTTAGAGAAAAACTTAAACTTTCAACGAAAATATGAAAAAAAAATGTTGCATTTATTCACATTTCATCATAAATTCCAATTTTAAGGACAAAATAGATCCATATAATTTGCCTTTTTCTGTCTTACTTTGTCATTGTTTCGTATAAATCATTATTAGTATGTTTCATCTTTTAATACAAAGTTCTAATTTACAACATTTTGACCTTTTTCAGTTTCACAAAGGTGTAGAAATCCTTCTGTTGGGGTCGATTTCTCACCATCACTGACCCTGCAGGAGACACAAAGTCTGACTTCACCGTTTAGAAAGTGAAGACGCTCATTTATATTTATGTTACTGTCATGATTGACAAACTATGGTGGAATTTTGGGGATTCTTCAAAACAGAAACATAAAGAGAGAAAAGGAAACTTTTTATTTAAAATATGAAATCAGTATGAATAGTTTATAATTTTTGACATAGGTTCTTTCAAAATAAAAGACATCCTAAGTCCCATTTAGGGTCCGTGTAGCAAAGGGCCACTGTCGAGGGGTAAAAGAGCCACAACGGAAGAGAAAAAGAGTTGCAACGGAGGGATAACACAGCCACAATGAAGGGGTAAAAGAGCAACAATTGAAACGTCATATGAGCAACAAAAGAGAGGTAAAACAGCCACAACGGAGGGGTAAAAGTGTCAAAATAGAGGTCTAAAGGAACAATCTCTCTGCTAAAACGCCATTTCTTTCCGGTTTTTCTTCTTTTTCACTCAAGAATTACTTGAAGCTTCAGTCTCAACTCTAAATTATTGCAAATATAAGAATAAAAAATAAAAATTTTTTTTTTTTTGCATTAATTCTGTGTCACAAAAATAAATTTTTTTAGAATTTTTTTCTTTTTTATAAAAACGTTTTCTGTGTGTAAATTTGTCTAAATTTAGTATTTTTAAGTAACTACTTTGGATTAAAATGTTTTTGTTTCAATACATTTTTTTTTCTTTTTTTGTGGACTTGTATTGAACAGGAAGTCTGTGTATTTATTTTTTTGTTTTCCACCATCCTGCAGTTCTCGTCCTCCGCCCACAGATGGCGCTCTTCGCCACACCTGAGCTGATCAGATCCTCTGGGTGTTTTCAGGCCTGAACCTGAAGCTTCTCTTGTGCTGCTCATGTGCTGCTCTGACGCTGAAGCGGTGCGGACGGACGCTCCACCACTGCGGCCACACTTCATCACTGACTGAATGAGGAGCTCTTCGTGGCAGATGTGATGGATTCTGGGAGCTCTTGATTTATTGATCGCTCTCCTGTGCTGAGCTTTGAAGTTACTGATCCCATCCAGATATCAGCACAGCTGTGACGCTCAGAACATTTGTTCTGGTCCACCAGCGGCTCCGGATCTGATCTGTTATTTGAGCCGCGCGCCGTCAAAACAACTGAATCTGTGAGGCATTCTTGCATTGAATGTGGCCATTTGTGTCTGTCAAGGACTTTCTCCATCCATCACCGAGGAAGACGAGGGCTGAGGAAGAGGGGAGAGGGCCTGACAGATGGGCTTAGTGAGTGAATCATTGACAGGGGCCTGCGAACGGATGCTGGCTCCATCAATAGCTCAAAGCCCGTTTGATGAATCACTGCAGACAAACATGCTGAGTAAGCAAATGTGTTTTTAACAAAGCCGGCTGGAGATATTAGAGCTTTTATCAAACATACAAATATCAGCTGTTTGTTTGTTTGTCTGACCGCCATCGTTCAAGCAGAATTTCACTTTTATTCTCACAGTTACAGTGGAAACGTCTACAAATGTTCAGTTTAGGTCAACATACAAGAAATACAACAAAAAAATCCCAAAGTTTCCATGGAAATGAGGAATTAAAGAGTCAATGTTCATTCTATTTAATGACCTTCATATGTGAGTCATGCGTTTGTTCAGCTTAAAAAGTAAAAAACAAAAGAATTAAATTAAAAGAAGTGCAAAAAAACAAACAGTTTTTTAAAAAGGTGATGATTTGTAAAGTCAGAATAAAACAAAAATACCAAGACTTTTAGAAAATGATGATCATACAAATGTAGGATTCATATTACTGTCTATTGAAGTGATGTAAGAAAGTTTCCTGATGATAATCAACAAGAACTTAATTTATTACTTAATAAATAATCTTAACTTGATCTAATAAGAAGAATGAGTTATGGCAACTATGCAATAATATATAAAAAAAGGAATATGTGTATATATATTAATAAAACAATCACGGTGGGATTCTAAAAGTTTGCTTCTTCTGACTCATTTTTAAGCATCAAATCAAACTCTACTTGACTCTGATGGATAATCATATTTAAGTGATCAAATGTGACTTTTTGTGTGTTGTTTGCAAAAAATCAATTTGTGATCGTGAGTAAAGTATTTTCTAGAGTATACTTTCTTTTTTTTATAGTTTGGCCATCGGTGTGACATATACTTGTTTATTTTATATATGATTCAAAATAAATAAATGTTGGTATATATATATATGTTCATTATTTTCCCACTAACAACCAGCTTCCTTAAATGGACTTAGTTTTTCTTCTGGAATAACTCTACATACATAAATGTAATAATACTTCCCACGATTCATTAAATATGTACATTTTTAAGTTTTAATATCATATTCCACCAATATAAAGGCTCTCAAAACTATTGAAATCTATCATATTCTGCATATATTTATTTAATCAACTCCCCTGACTATTTCATATTGCTTCTCACGCTGTGTACTTGCATTTTGTTCAATAAAGTTTGATTAAAAAAACGGCTTCCCTTTAAATCAGAGGTGTCAAACTCAGTCGCACGGGGGACAAAAATCCAAAACACACCTGAGGTCGCGGGTCGAACAGGATAAACATTTATTGAACACTCTGAAACTACATTTTTAACATAATTATGAATAATAAAAAGGCAGGAATATTATTCCAGAATAAATCCATTTAAACCTTAAATAACTTTAAATATTTTACTCTCCATAGAAATATATTTAGTCAAAATTATACAAGTTAGAAATAAATGCAAGATAAAATAGAATTACCCGAAGAGCCAAATCTGACTTTAGAGGTCATTTCATACTAATAACCACTAGAGGGCGCTGTAGATGTGTGCATCAGTATTTACTACTCTTATAAATGCAGAAGAAGAAGAAGAGCCGTCTAAAACAACATGGAGGAGAATCTGATTGTTTCCCTCCTAAACTTGATGATATTTCACTTATTTATTTTGAAACTTTATCATTCTTGTTTTTATTTTTTCCCTCCTCGGATTCATCAAACTGGGAGACAGAAGTCCCGCTGAAAGCGTCGTCATCCACGCTGGATAGAAGGTAAGAAAGACTGAAACGTCTCCTGAACATTTCAGAGACGTGATTACTGATGTTTATGTCGATCTCTTTAAAATAAATAGACTTAAAGTCTCAACCTCATCCAGCTTTTCCACGTGTTGTAAGTGAGATATACAGTCAAGGCTTCCATGTGGTGACGAAGCTCCTCCCACACACGACGGGAGCGTCCTGTTTGTGAACACAAGAGGCGGCAGACGCGAATCTGAAACATGAATCTGTGCAGCATGACGCTGGATCGGTGGGTTTGTTGTGAAGCTTCAGACTTTTCTCCCAAAAGTACGACTTATTCCTATTTTTCTTCCCCTGTACTCTGGATTCTTTTGCTCTTGCGACTTAAATAAATAGAGGACAATATATATCATTATATATTTATTTTTAATTATAATATATTGTTTTGAAGAACGACCTCCAGAAAATACATAATTACACTTTCAAGATGTATTGTCTTCTAAGATCTTTGTTAATGTTTTTATATTCTTATCAATGTATTCATTGATATCTGAAATTTTGAGCTTTTTACATGTTTTATTGCAGTATTTAGGTATTTTTATAACTTGAAAATATTTAAATCAAATAAATGAAATAACAAAAACTCCTTAAACACAGAAACACAATAAATTATAGAAGTAACGATTCATTTTACAATGATTTTATTTTATATTTGTGGTCATGACTCGATTCACTCTTGATTTTGGTTCATTTTGATCTAAAATGGATCAAAACATCTTTATACAGAACTTCAACGAGACTCAGAGATAAACCTACAACTGAACAGTGCAGGTTAAGTTTTGTTTTTATTCAAGATAATAAATTAAATATGTGTACAAACAAACAAGTAAACAAGACTGAATGTTAAATCCATTCAGGTTTTAGTTTGATAAAGTTCAGCCCACTGTTGTTTTCCCACATCAGAATAATCCATTATTAGGTGGTTCTACCACACCGTGTGGTCACATGACTTTACTAAAGTCAAAGCGTTTGCACACGTTGGTTGATCAGTTTCTGCTGTATCACACGTGTGTGTCCGCTGGGATGGTCGTTTTTACCTCTGAGTAAATCCAGATGGCGTTTTCCGATATCACAGATTTATCTCATTTTGAAACAATTTTTTAATGGTTTACATCATTTTGATTAAATTCTGAATCAGACAGATGGATCTGTTGGATCGTAGAAATAGATGTTGATTATTTGTTAGAAAAAAAACATGAAAATCACTTAAACTGTTTTTTTTTTCTCTTTTTTATCTCTAGAGCAAAACTGAAAAGACTCATTTTACTGAAAACTTTTGTTTTTCAAGCTATAAAACTGAACAGGAAGATAAAAAACACCTCAAATCAAAATAATCTTTTAACATGCATACAATATGACAATTACAATCTCAGTTATTTTAATTGGGTTAATAAAACTGGTTAAGGAGTTGCTGAATGTCAAAAAGGATCATATTTATTTTTTTATATTATTACTCTTAGTGTTGGGCAAAATGGAAAAAAAATGTATACAAGGAAATAAATGATTTTATATAATTATATTTATCACAATAAACCAAAACAAAGAATATTTTCAGTTATTCTCTGAAAAAAAATGATAAAAATGTAGCTACTTACTTTTTTATGAGTTTATTTATTCAAGTAAAATGAAACTGAATTGTCAAAAAGGAGAAATATATTTTTTTTAATGCAAAACAGTTTCAAGTTTCTTAGTAGGAAAACTCATTTTTGCACAAAAGTTCAGCAGTAAAAATAAAATAAAAATGATAAAAGAGAAATGAAAGAAATGGCACAATATGGACGTTTCCATCGTCCAAACGATATGAATATCGCCCAGCACTGATGATCAACAATAATGTTTAACAGTTACATTGTTTGTAAAGATCACCAGGTTCATGTATGAATCACTTTATGAGTTAGATGGAAACACTTTATGTGCAAAAAGGAACAAAAATTAACATTATATACAGTTTCTGAATGAATTTCTGAATAAAATATGTTGTTTTTATCTAAGTCACATCACATAAAACACAGTCTGCCTAAACTAAAACAACCTCCACTTGGCTGAAGGAGGGTCAACCAGTTATTAAACACAGGGGTTCACATAGTTTTTCCACCCAGCACTTCAAATGTTTACACATTTTGTTAAATAAAAACAAAATAAGGTAGATTTTTTTGTGTTGTAATAGTTGAAGCAAACTGTGTTTATCATGTCATGTTACTTAGATGAATATCAGAACATATTTTACGATAAATTCATCCAGAAATCCAAGTAACTCCAAAGGATTCACATACTTTTTCTTGAAACTGTATTTAGCATTTCTACATTTGTTTCGTTTGTTTTATTTTTGTTCCATCATTAGTTTTTAATTAACGGACTGTGTCCGTCTATGTCCTTCTATATTTCTCGCCAATGTTGGGTTTTGTTTCTTTCATTCAAGTGTGTTTTTTATGTTCCTTTTGTTTGTGTTTTGTTTTTACCTCCTGGAGCAGCTTCTTCACCGTCCCCAAAACTCAGAAATATATTCTTATTTTTTAAGAATAACTAAACAAAAGTAGAAGAGTTGCATTACCTGTGAAATTCCTTGTGTGAATGTATTTTGTTGAAAGTAGTCGCTTTAGATGCTGAAGCTTTTTGCTGAAAATGGTGACCCTATTTACTTTAACGGCTGGAGGGTTTTGCTGAAAATCCAAAAGATGTTTGCAAAATGTTAAATTAGCTAAATGACTGGAAATTTCATTTAAGAAATATAAAAGAGCGCTGAAGTTGACCTAAATTTCTGAAAAAATTGTAGTAAAATTGCTTAAAAATCCTCAATACAGGCCAACTTTGCAGAAATATTTAGTGTGTTGCTTAAATATTAGCTGAACTCCAAATTAGACAAAAAATGAAAAGGTGCCAAAATAACCATAAAAAGCTAACTTAAGTACTAACAAACTCCAAAATATCCTAAAATCCCTCAGTAATCTAAATTAGTTCAAAATGTTAGCCTGTTGCTAAAATAGAAGCTAAACTCTAAATTAGCCTTTTGTTACGACCCCAGTCTTCCCCTCTTCCACCTCAGTAGATCACAAATTAGCCAAAAATGTTAGCATGTTACTCAAATATTTGATAAACTCTAAATTAGCCCAAAAACCTCAGTAGATAACAAGTTAGCCTAAAAAACGTTAGCATGTTGCTAAAATATTTGCTAAGCTCCAAATTAAAAAAAAAACCTTAGTAGATGATAAAGTATCCCAAAAGCTAGCACTTTGCTTAAATACCAGCTAAACTCTAAAATATTCTAAAATTCTTCAGTAAACTAAATTAGTCAAAAAAACCTCAGTGGATAACAAGTTAGCCAAAAAAACTTTAGCATGTTGCTAAAATAGAGGCTAAACTCTAAATTAGCCGATAAATAACCTCAGTAGTTTCCAAATTAGCCTAAAATGTTAGCATGTTGCTCAAATATTAGATAAACTTTAAGTTAGCCAAAAAAACCTCAGTAGATAACAAGTTAGCCAAAAAAACGTTAGCATGTTGCTAAAATATTAGCTCAGCTCCAAATAAAAAAAACCTTAGTAGATAATAAATTAGCCCAAAAGTTAGCACTTTGCTTAAATACTAGCTAAACTCTAAAATATCCTAAAATTGCTCAGTAAACTAAATTAGCCAAAAACGTTAGCATGTTGCTAAAATAGAAGCTCAACTCTAAATTGGCCGATAAAAACCTCAGTAGATTCCAAATTAGCCTAAAATGTTAGCATGTTGCTCAAATATTAGATAAACTCCAAATTAGCCAAAAAAAAAAAAAACCCCAGTAGATAACAAATTAGCCAAAAAAAAAAACGTTATGTTGCTAAAATATTAGCTAATCTCCAAATTAGCATTAGAAAACCTTAGTAGATGCAAAATTAGCCCAAAAGCTAGCACTTTGCTTAAATACTAGCTGAACTCTAAAATATCCTAAAATTCCTCGTAAACTAAATTGGTCAAAAACGTTAGCATGTTGCTAAAATATTAGCTAAACTCCAATTCTTTTGAAAATTACTATAAAGACTGAAAACAGCCCATGAATAAGTTTAAAGTCTTGTTGGTGATCTACTTCTCATTCATTTCCTATAGGATATATTTTGTGCAATATTAAAAAACCATTAAGTTTATTTACACTAAAATTACAAGCAGTAATGTCCCGAACGAGCTGAAGGATCTGATACAAAGATTGCTAAAATCGATGAAAATGTGATTGAGTTTTTACCTGATGAAAAAGGAGCAGGAGAATCTCTATAGTTTGAATGTTTACTAAACATTCACACAAGTAAACAAAATGAATGTCCTTGTTTGTGCACCTTTAATGGTGTCTTACAAAGTGTTAGCCCCTCCCACTCCATGGCGTGTCTCCTCCTCATTACCGCAGACACGACTCCACCAGGTGCTGCTGGGAACAATGGCGGCCCGTACAGGGATCAATGCCAGCCCTCTGATGGCTTCTCATTCCTTCAGCGGCAGACGTGATAAATGACGCGGCCCATAAGTCTCAGCAGCCATCAGCCTCCTTTGTTCCCACATCACAGGCTCTTCTGCTGGGAAGAATTCACACACAAACAAAGCCACTTAAAGGACTCACCTGCGTTCTTACCTGTTCAGCCGAACGGCGGTGACAAAGACCGCCACTTCCTGCAGAACTCCGGTGTGTTTTTTGCTCCGACTGCACATCCTCCTGGACAGGCTCTCCTTGGCAGCAGTAAATACTGATGTCTGTACAGGTAGCAGCGCTCTGGCCCCTGCTGGCCGCGTCCCAGGTGTCTTGTCAGCTGTCAGGGACTCCGACAGCAGACAGGGATGGCATGACCAGCGAGCCGAGCCATGTTGGACGGGTCAGCCGTCAGTGTTGCGGACAGACAGGCATGTGGCAGTGATCTCTCCGTGACAGGCTGTCAAAGCTGCCGGAGAGCCACCAACCAGCACTCGCCCCCTGTCATCCCACCTGCCTGCAGACAGAGGGGAAGCCCTGAATTCTCAAGTTGGCACCCCCTCCCCCCTCGTCTAAGAGTTCACCCATCGAGGCTTTCAGATCCCGACTTCTTTATCTGGAGAAGTGTCGGCGCCGTGGCAGCTGCAGTAATGGTGTCGCTGTATTAGATATTCTAATTGAATGTTTGCTGAATGGATGATGCAGTTGGAGTGACTTTGAAAATGTTTACCTGGGGGGCATACACACCGGAGCAGGCAGGAATTACACAAACTGTCAGACAAGTTGAGCGCCGTTCGTTGCTGCAGCTTGTAATCCTTTGCTGTGATGGCAGAGCGAGCTGGAGAGTATTTACCTCAGACCGCTGTGAGTCTCCCATTCTCCCCGTCTGACAGGTGACATTTGGAGGGGTCCGCGAGATGTATGTGCCATTTGTATCCTTGGCAGGGTCAGACTGTGTTACGTGACCTGCAGGACACAGAGCCGCAGAAAAGATACTCATCTTGTGCGGAGATCAATACGGCACAAAGAGGGCCTGATAATTGACCGCTGTCAATCAGTCAGCGGCGTGTTTGTGCGACCCGAAAAGGCGTCTTTGTTGGAGGGAAAGGCAGGAAACAAACCCCCCATAAAGTATCAGACTGCAGAGGTACAAACCCACAGCCGGGATATCGAACCGTGAGGTTTTCCTCTTTTGTTCTAAAGGTCGTGTTGTTCCTGCTCCTCCTGCGGGTCACGAGTAGGTTTAGGAGGCCGATCAATCAGCTGTTTGTGTTTCTGTTAATCAGTCCTCAGTGGGTTCAAACCCGAGCTTTCACCAGAAACTTGAACTTAAACTCAACGAAACTCAAACGTGACAGAAGAAACTTAAAGTCCCTGAGTGTCAAACTCAACCGCACAGAGGGCCACAATCCAAAACACGCCTGGGCCGAAAAGGATAAACATTTATTGAACTCTCTTAAACTCAATTTTTAAAACTTTAAAACCGTAACTTTTTAATGTAACTAAGAACTAGATATATAGCATTGCCTGTGATAATGCTAGTGTGAATGCTGTAAGCTGAATTTAGTCGCAGAAGATGCTAGTGAGGATAGCTGAAGATGCTGAAATCAATAGTTAAAAACGCAGAAGCTGATAGCTGAAATTACTGAAGCTGATAGCTGAAAATGCTGAAGCTGATAGCTGAAATTACTGATGCTGATATCTGAAATCACTGAAATTGATAGCTGAAAACGCAGAAGCTGATAGCTGAAATTACTGATTCTGATAGCTGACAGTGCTGCAGCTGATAGCTGAAAATGCTGAAGCTGATTGCTGAAAATGCTGAAGCTGATAGCTAAAGTTACTGAAGGTGATAGCTGAAAATGCTGAAGCTGATAGCTGAAAATACTGAAGCTGATATCTGAAATCACTGAAATTGATAGCTGAAAACGTAGAAGCTGATAGCTGAAATTAATGATGCTGATAGCTGACAATGCTGAAGCTGATAGCTGAAAATGCTGAAGCTGATAGCTAAAGTTACTGAAGGTGATAGCTGAAAATGCTGAAGCTGATTGCTGAAAATGCTGAAGCTGATCGCCAAAGTTACTGAAGCTGAAAATGCTGAAGCTGATATCTGAAATCACTGAAGCTAAAATATTAGCTAAATGTCAATTTAACCCAAAAAACTGAAAAAACAACTAGCATGTAGCTGAAAAAAATAGCTACGCTTCAAAATAGTCTAAAAAACTGAAAAAAAAAAACAAAACAGCTGGCATGCCGCAGAAATATTAGCTAAACTCTAAAAATATCCTAAAAAAAATCTTAGTAAATGCCAAAATAGTCCAAAAACCTATTAGAGTGTCAATTTTTAAAACTATAAAACCGTAACTTTTTATCCTAATTATGAATAATGAAAAGGCAGGAATATTATTCAAGAATAAATAAACTTAAACCTTAAATAACTTTTCATATTTGACATTTTACTCTTCATAAAAATATTTTTTTAAATAACCACATGATAACACGGGGCATGTGAAGGTTCACAGTCAGTGGACAAAGGAAGGTTTTTCTTGCAAGATGTTTTATTTTCCAGGTTTTTTTTTTTGAGTTTCTTTTTTTTTTGTAAAAAGTTGATCGAACTGGTACAGTGTCTTCAAACCAAAAATAACATGGGCCCAACTGAAAATATAACTAAATTAAACAAACAAAGAGGACTAAATTGAACAGACCTGACCAGACTCCCACACAGACACAATGGGGAAGCTTATATAGACAGGGGCAAACCATAATGGACACATGAGGGAGGGGAGAAACAAACCAACTACAAATTATAACAAATAAATCTAAACTGCAAAAACAGAACAACTACAAACTAAACACATCTAACTAATCAAAATAGTTTTTAAAGAATAAACTAAATATTTTCCTTTAAAGAAACAAAAATAAAGTCCAGTAGGAGTGTTGGGAATCCCTGCAGTCTTGCCAGTGGAATGTCCCAAACTCCTCTGCTGATTGTGTTGGATGTGGATCACCTGAGGTGGAACTCAAACAAACAAAAGTAAATAAACTGCATTTTCACTTAAAATAAATCAAATGTGTGCACCCATTATCAACTTATTTTAAGCAAACAAAGTAAATGTTTTAAAGAAAATGAAAATACTAACACCTATGTGGCGGTTGGAGGCTCAACCACCACAGGGCAATTAATAACAATATAATAAAATAATCTGGAATGCCAGATATAAATACCACATGTGGTGTATGACAAAAGCAAAAAGGTTTTGCTTTACGTCGTGTTTTAACAATGATAAAGAAGTTTTTAACCAAAAGCTCTCAATCTAAATGTCTTAAAAATCCGTTTTTCATGTTGATCTGAAGACTCTGTTTCCAAAACCTCCTCTGAGGGGGCGTGGCTTTTGGAGCAGAGTAACCCAAAAGCTAAAATAATCTGAAAAGAGAAGTTCAATGTATGTAGAGACAAAACAATGAAGATCCAATCCTCATCAAGCAAATCTGTTTGTTGTTTATCTTGGAAAAAAGCAGTAAATTGATGTTTGTGTTGTTTTTTTCTCTGTGCACTAAGCTGACTTTATTCTTCCTGTTTCGGCTACGTTCATGTGAAGAACCAAATGTTTTCACATCTCTAACTATCAACAGAAAAAAGCTTTTTTGGTGTAACAGTTAGAGTCCGACCACTACTGCAGAGATCATGAGTTTAAAGGTGTATTGGACACATTTGATCGACTAAAAGGGAACCAGGATTTGTTTCCCACAATAATCCAGAGTACATTTTCAGTCTGAATTCACCCAAGTGGACCCTAAAAGGTTTAGATTCTATAGAAACAAATATCTTGTATTCTTTGACTCTTCCGTTCAGTTTTTATTGTAAAGCTGAAATGGTTGAGCAGTCGTCGTTTCACGGTTAATTATGTGAGGAAATATGCTGCATGTTCACTTCGGCGCCACAAAGGCATTGCTGACGCAAAGAAGTACATCTGCAAACGCGTCGAGACAAGACGGATTGAACGGCCAACTGAACGTCCGACTGTATTAATGGGTTCTGCGGGTTCTGCGGAAGGGGGCACCTCACGGGCCGGAGGATGCAAACAAACAGAGAGTCTGCGCACGTGCACACGCGCGCCGGGGCCCAGAAAACAAATGCACAGGATGTGAAGAGGAGGTGACATCAGAATATGCAAAAAAGACTTTGCCGCAGGCCAGAGATTTTTAATGATGAAACCATTCATTATGGAATAAGGTCATTAGGCTTTTGTTGTCATGAAATGTACACATTCATCATCATTCCACCCAGGACCCGGTCCATTGTCCCTCTACGCCAGACGACCTTGGACGGAAAAATGTATAAAGTGAAAAAAAATAACAAACGTGCACAAATACAAACACAGAGACGCAGCGCAGACAACGCCGCCCCCAAGGACGACAAACACACACAGCATGAAAGACTTCCCCGTCCCGCTCGTCTCAGAGAGCAGCACCAATGTCTGCCTTTGTGTGAGCGGTCGGGCCGCTCGGTACCGGCAGAAATACGAGCCTGCAATGAAACATTTGATGCTAATTGTATTTGTTTATGAGCAAATTAATGGTGAGCGAGCAAAGAGGATGATGGGAGCGCACACACAACATGATCCGATTCCTGAGGAATTCATTAGCTGTTTGCAGGTAATTAGAGGAAATAATTAAGGTGATTAGAGGGAGTCACATGCCCCCCCCCCACACACACACCGGTACAGTACACATCAAAAGGTTCCTCCCCATCACCCATCAGAGTTTCTGCAGCTGGAAAGTGCTGACAGAGCGGTCCGAAATAACTCCGTCACTTTGATGCCTCCTTGTCCCTCATCTTCTCCAGAGGAACCAGCCACAGCAGGGGGGGGGGGCGCCAAAGACAATTGAGTGGCGAGCTCTGGCAACACAATGCGGGAGCGATAAATCAACAAGCTGGAGCTCGCCAGCACGCCATCACAGACTCTGCTGTCCGTCTGAACTGCACGACTGTCACACAGACAAATATAATCAAACGCAGAGCCGGAGCTTCAACATGGAGGCTAAAACTCGCTGATTATCCGACTGTAATAAGCGAGCAGCCTCTTCCTCAGTGTAATTGGTCTGCAGTGGATCTGCAGCCGAAGCTCGTTAGTGTCACAGCAGAAATAATCACGCAGTAAAAACCCCTCCTGTGACTGATCACCATATATCATACAGATACACACTTACAGATGCATGGATGATTCCTTCACACACACACTGATGCACACGCTCTTGATAGGTGGAGCTGCGGTGATATAATGCAGATTTTTGCATTAATGCGGGATTCAAAAAGGGAGGCTTAATAGGCTGTCGACTGAATTGGCGGCGCGCTGATGTATTTGGTCTTCGCTGGCGTTGCAAACACAACAGTTTGGAATCAAACACTGCAGACGTGTTCACCTGATCAAACTGCCTGTCTGTCTGATGGGACTTCAAAAAAACCCACAAAAGTATAAGCAACTAGGGCTGCGAGATAAAACGATATTTATCGGGATAGAACTTTTTCTTGATAAGATGTTAGTATATCGCGATATATCGCAAGTGTTTTCTCAGGGGCTGGGTTGAAATAATCGATTAATTGATTTGATTTAAGGCTAATAAATCAAAAAGATATTAATCGATTTAGCAAAAGTCTACTGTCTTGATGTTAACGTTTAATGGAATTTCCCATAGGACGGCTAATGCTAACGCTCGGTCAACCTAAACAAACATTGCTGACTAAATGATCATCTTTATAAACTCAAAGGTATGAATTTTCCAAACTCTTTCAAGAATATATATTTTAAAGTAACAACTTGTGGTCTAAAATATTGTTCAATATTGTTCTTCTTCTTCTAGAATAAGGTGCACTTCTATAGCGCGTAAGAGTATAAGTCGCTCTGGAGTACAAGTCGCTCTGGAGTATAAGTCTCTCTGGAGTATATGTCGCACCGGAGTATAAGTCGCAGTGGGGTATACGTCGCAGTGGAGTATACATCGTACCAGAGTATAAGTCACTCTGGAATATAAGTCACTCTGGAGTATAAGTCGTTCTGGAGTTTAAGTCGCACCAGAGTATGGGTCTGGAGTATAGGTCGTACCGTAGTTAAGTCGTACCGGAGTATAAGTTGCACCAGAATATAAGTCGCTCTGGAGTATAAATCACTCCAGAGTATCACATGAGTCACAACGGCAACAAATGTCTAATCAAGAAGAAGAAAACCATATATAAGTCGCTCTGGAGTATAAGTCGCACTTTTGGGAGAAAAGTCCGACATATCAGAACAAATCCGCCAAGCCCATCATAATTAAAAAAAATAAATAAATAAAAAAACAAAATCAATAATACTAATCTTTTAAACTGCATAAGAAAAATAACAAAGTTTAAGAGGAAAACGATCAGATTCTCTTCCATGTTTGTTTTAGATGATGCTTCATCTGCCGCTGTCATTAGCAAATACTTATAATGAGATGCAGCCCCCTCTAGTGGTTGTTAGAGGAAACAACCTCTAAAGGACAACCGATGTTTACTGGGAAAATCACAAATATTTGAGGCTATCTATGTCTAAAAAAAATAAGTCAAAAAAGAACAAGTCGTACCCCTGACTATACTATGAAAAAAACTGTGACTTATACTCCGGAAAATACGGCAGTTATCTTAAAAACAAACAGTTGCATCATGTTTCTTCAGTGCATCTGTTATATTTAAAGTACAATAGGAAATAAATATTGCAACCTGTTGACTACACATTTCTGTTATGAGCCATTCAAACTTGACAAATATAATTATTTGGTTTATATCGTGATATATCGTCATCGTACAATATGGAAAAAACTATATTGTGATATAAAAAATCCATATCATCCAGCTACTTTTCTGTTTCAGACGTTAAAAAAAAAACTGCATTGATTTCAGCTTTTATGCGAAAATATCAGACGGAGTTCCGCACCACGGCTCCTGAAGAGCAGAAACACTGAGCGAACGGCAGTTAAAGCAGAGCGGGCCTTTTATTGTCTGAGATGAAGGTAAAAAAAGAGGCAGTGTGCCGCCGTGCGTGGGTGGTGACTGATGATCCCGATTCCGAATGGAGACCTACGCCGTGTCTGAAACAGAATCAAACCCCGGCAGCCAGGTATGCACCACCTGCACCACAAGTCATTTAAATGTCCTCCTGGGCCATCGCTGCATCAGGAAAATTCAATCACCCTGTTTGCTGTTGTGGTGGAGGGCAGGGGGGGGGGGGGCGTTCCCTGAGATTACTTGCAAAGAAACCTAATAGCTAAGAGCATTAAATGCTGGTTGTTGCTAGTACTGCTGCCAATAGTGAATAAATGATTTTGGCAGTGAATACAGACAGAAAAATCAATACTGGAGGGTTTTCTGTGGCGTTTGGGTTCTGTATTCATGTAAACATGGGAAGTGGTTTTCTTCTCACCTCACAGCTAGATTACTCTCGCCACTGGAGGCCTGCCTGGGTACAGAGGAGGAGGCTGCTCTCAGCTTGAGTCGAGCATTGGCAGAGAAAATGAAATTCTAATAAGACGTATGCAAATCCCCGGCTCTTTCTGGATGCTTATGCTTCGCGTCAACACAGAAATCTTTTGGTGTGGCGAGTGCTCAGGCAGAATAAGTGTTGCACGTGCGGCCGCCGCTGTCTGACGCCCTGAAATGTGTGACCGCCGATAAGCCGAAGCTATTTCATGAACTGCTGCTGTCGCCACGGTCTCCGTCGCCGCATCTCTTGCTCTTTTGTGACCCTTGCCTCTCGTATCTCCAGCCGGGCTTCAGTCAAGGGGCAACGCTGAGACGATAGGCTGAGTGGGGGGGGGGCTGCTCCTGTTCAGCCATAGTGACCGGGTGAAAAGGCAGTGCAGATGTAATTTGTCCTCAATGGCTGTTTGGGAAGAGTAATTGTGGTGACACTGGCGGGTCGATAGTATGGATTTTTTGTTTGGAGTGCCCTGTGTGTGTGGTGCTAAGGGGAGGCCAGGAAATATAACACTGCTGCTCAAATACAATAAAAATGGATCGAGGGTGTGGTGGTTGTTTGCAGAGCTGGTAGCCATCGTTTGGCGCTGGATGTCATACTGTAGCCGCTGTGGTTATCAAACACACCCCTTAGTTCTGGCCTATTAACACCAAACGTTTGGGCCTTTTAGGCACATTCAGACGGGACAAAACCATCAGTTAGGAGGCCTTTCTCCAGAAAGAATGATGATCCAACACTCCGTTTATTGGGACTTAGCTCATTCTCCTAAAATGAAAGCCTGCTCAGAGACGTGAGGAGCGCCGACAGATGTTGTGTTGCAAATTGCAGGAAAATGTGGACTTGAGTTTGAGGGACGGAGTCCAGGCAGCTGCGTGTCACTGACGCTTTGAATAATGAATTTGAGGCAGATGGATTCATGATACAGTCAGGAGACGTGAGATGTCTGTGCGGAATGAAGCTGTAGGGCACAGGTGTCAGAGTCGATGCTCGGGGGCCGGATCTGGCCCTCCAGATCATTTTATTTTATTGTTATTAATGACCCGATGTTATCTTGTGCTCATTTCTAACTTGTATAATTTTGACTAAATATATATTTTTATAGATAGTAAAATATTGAAAGTTATTTAAGGTTTAAGTTGATTTATTCTGGAATAATATTCCTGCCTTTTTATTATTCATAATTATGTTAAAAAGTTACGGTTTTAAAGTTTTAAAAATGGGCATCATGCTAGGTTTTTTTTTTAAAACTATTTTGGCATTTAGATTTTTTAGGTCCTCTTGGAGTTTAGCTAATATTTCAGCTACATGCTAGCTGTTTTGGCTAATTTGGGCTTTTTTAAAAGTTCTTTAGGCTGTTTTGGAGTTAGGCTAATATTTACACGCTAACTGCTTTGGCTAATTTAGGCTTTTTTTTTTTTTAAATGTTAGGCTATTTTGAAGTTTAGCTATTTTTTCAGCCACATGCTAGCTGTTTTGGCTAACCTTAGGTTTTTTTTTTTTGCTAATTTAGCTAATATCTTAGTTGACTATCAGCTTCAGCTCTTTCAGCTATCAGCTTTAGCATTTTAAGCTATCAATTTCAGCATCTTTAGCTATCATCACTAGTTCATAATTATGTTAAAAAGTTACTGTTAAAAGTTTAAAAAAAATGTAAAGAAGTTTTTAGGCTATTTGGAAGTTTGGCTATTTTCTTAGCAACATGCTAGCTGTTTTGGCTAACCTAGGTTTTTTGGCTTATTTGGCATTAGCTATTATTTTAGCTGGCTATCAGCTTTAGTGATTTTGTAATGCTATATATCTAGTTCATAATTATGTCAATGTTATGGTTTTAAAGTAAAAAAAATATAGTTTTTGAGTGTTCAATAAATATTTTTCCTGTTCGGCCCGCGGGCTGAGTTATTTTTTGGATTTTGGCTTTTTGTACGATTGAGTTTGACACCTCTGCTGTAGGTTGTGGTTAGAAACCACAAACTTTACTTTGATTTTTGTTACTTTTATGTCTCCAAGGACGAGTTCCTGGTAGAGAACTTTGAAATTCCAGGTTTCTCTATGCTTTAAACCTTTAACACCAGAGCTGTTGCCGGCGACAACACAATAACAAACACTCTTTGACATAAATCTTTGACCATTCATGCAATCATCAATCAACTGAATTTATCAAAGAGAAAAGCAGCTTTTTGTATCAGATTTGCAACCAATGTGCAAAACTTTATGAACCTAAAATATTTTGATGCAGGAGGGTACCTGATTGCAGGCAAGATGGCGGCGAAGAATCATTAGCAGGAAGTGGAAATCCCACAAGATTTCAGAGTTGTAGCCACTTTTATTAAAACTTTTTAATGTGAACAAGCGGTTTAGTGTTCAGGATTAGTTTAAAATGTGTCAAAAGAGGGTATAAACGCTTTAGTAATTTTAAAAAATCAAAAAAAGAAAAAAAAAATCGATTCTGGAAACTATTTTTGACACCAAGCCCTACAACAACTGATATTTTCTAAATATAATAATAAACATCAATCCAATGTTGTAGCAACTTTATTAGCAGCATTCTCGTAACATTAGACCGCTGGTTGCTGAATATTCTGCATTATTAATATGATCTGTGGGAAAAATTGTCAGACTAAATCCACATTTGGAGGAAAAAACTCCTGATTCTTCTGTTTCCTCTCAATCTTTTCCACCAAAAGTAACTTTGCAAATATGTTTTTGTTATCTCTGCTCAATTTAGCGTTTGGTGAAGCTGGTTTAAGAAAGTAGCAAATTTAGGAGTAAAAAAAAACTTCTTTCAGAATCAGATTATACATAAAACAGAAAAAATGAAGTTGTGTGTTTGTTTCTCTGTGGCCCAGAACCAACTGTCTCATGGACCGGTACCGGTCCGTGGTTCGGGGGTTGGAGACCTGGAGACCACTGCTTTAATGCGTCACATGAAGGGAGAACATTAATTTCTGTCTCCTCAGCCTGGAAGTGTCAGAAACTCACCTAACCTTCACGGATTCATCATTTCTTTGTCTGCACCTTAGCGCTCCGATAATGAACTGCTTCGTGTCTTGGATGGATGCTTCCCAACAGCGCCAGGGCCACCTCGTCCAACGCCATGCCGGCTCTTTCTGTGACGCCTGTCATCTCCCATCAGATCTCAAACATCTCCAAAGCGCTGCTCTTTGGGTGGAACCATTACCAGAGTCAACAGACACAAACACGAGCACATTCTGACACTCAGCCTTCGTCCTGACGTAAGCGAGCACGACACCTGACGTGGGGAAAAGGTCACACGACTCGTCAAAGAGACAGGGGTGCCTCAGACGGAGGACGCCAGGACTCAACAATGGACGCTTCCCGACGGTGCTGATGGACACATGGCTGAAGCATGGCCTTCTGGGAGCGGTGGGAGGAGTGGACGTCCTGCCGGGACCTGTCCCTTCCTGTTCCTCCGGCCCGCTGACGAGCCGCGTCCTCCGTGATTTCACATGATGAGGTTCACACTTCGTAAGCAAATCAAAGGCAGACACTTTCACGTTTAATCAGGACGCCGCCGACTGCACGTAAAATGTGAGATGACACGTAAACCAAGGAGAAGGAAATGTGCATATGCTGGTGTACGTTACACCACAGCCACTCCTGAAATCTATCTGACGTGGAGAATTTTATTACTGAACTTTCTTAAGTTTTTAGGACAGACTGGTTTCATCATTGGAAACTAAACAAGACATTTAAGGTAAAAAAGTAAAACTGAAACAAATTTGACTCTAGAGAAACAACTGGAGCCGCTGGGCTTTAAAGAATGTTTAGATCAGCAAGTTATGTGAAAAATCTGTTAAACAAATTAATCGAGGTAAATTTTGTTTGACAATATGCAGATTTTGGGTGAAAAAAGGCCAGATAGATAATTCCCTTCACTTTTATTGTCTGAAATGTTTACATTTCTAAAGAGTTATTTGTGTTCACAAAACACATCAACAGTAAGACGAGCAGAACTGTAAACACTTTGGGTTTTACTCCAAGAAACAAAGATTCGGACAAATCGATCCATAAAAATATAAATCGATTTAGCAGATAAAGCTGGAGTCAGCAGCTTGATGCTAACGTTCAATGGGATTTCCCATAGGATGGCTAATGCTAACGCTCGTTCGACAGAAACATACATTACTGACTAAATTAGCATCTTTATTTACTCACAGGTATGAATTTTCAAAACTCTTTTAAGGAAACATTTTTTAAGGACTGTTCAACTCAAACATCACGTCTGTCCTGCAGTACGGAGCAGAAACATGGAGAACGACCAAAATCACCATCAAGAGATCACAGATCAATTCCTGTCTGAGAAAAATCCTGAAGGTCCATAGACTGGTAACCGTTAGCAACAAAAAGCTGAAGGAGAAGATGAGTTTGGATCAAACACATCCTGAGGAAACCAACGTCCAGCATCACCCATCAGGCCTGGAATTTAGCCACAGCTGGCTGTTTTTTGGAAAAGTTCCGCCCCTCCAACTGTCTCCACCAGTCATTCTTGGAGGTTTAATTATATCATCACTCTGACCAATCAAAAGTTGTTCACATCCTCACTTTTTTTTTCTGATTCGGCTCACAGTTCCAACAAAAATAACATCTAAAGCTCGTGTTTAGCGGTGTAGCTTCCCGCGGTATCGATGTCAGATCGTGGTAAACGTGAACAAAATAATGAAGCTCAGAGACGTGAGTTTGTCCAGCATCAGCGTCAGTTACTGCACTGGATCTCCCATAATGCATTGGGTTACAAGGACAACACTTCTGCACTATGTTACTAAAAAAAAGGATTTATTCACCCAAAATTAAATAATAATGTTTTTGTTAGTTACATTGTGTAATAATCCTAATACATAAATAGAATAATATAACTTCAAAATCTTCACTTTTTGTGTCATGCTTTTTTGTGTGTAAAAAACAAACATGTCACCATATAATTGCTCAAAAATAAATCATTTAAAGAAATATTTACAAAAATAAATCACTCTTTGGAAAGAATATATTATTGTTTTTTTTCTAAGATCACATAAAATTGCATTTTAATAAGTTATTAATAAATTAACAAAGAGAAAAAATAACTACTTGATCAAATTTTGAACTCATTTAGTTAAAAATTATAATTGACCACTATCACAACTTTTATTAGATTTTATAAAAAACAGACCCAACTTCTGGCTTTTCTCCTTGAATTATATATTGACCACTATCACAACTTTTATTAGATTTTATAAAAAACAGACCCAACTTCTGGCTTTTCTCCTTGAATTAATACAAAAAAACTGTCACAAGATTGTGGAGGGACTCTATCAATACTATAGAGTTTCTCCTGTTTTACATATTTAGATGCTGGTGTGCCGCTGAACTTTTGTCAAGAAAATCAGTGTACCGTGGCTCAAAAAAGGTTGAAAACCACAAGACTAGGAAACGCGTGGAGATGAACCTGGAGGTCAAACAGAACGGTCGCTCCTGGAGGAGCCGGAGAGGACAGAAGACGACGGCGAGGAGTTCCTGATGTCTCCAACCACAGACTGGATATATTTGTGTCACAGAAAGCAGACGGCAACAGAAGAAAGAAAAAGTATTTTTTCCTTTTATAGATGTTTGTTTGTAGACTCTCGTCGATTCTGGTTGGAGCTTTCAGGAGTTTGCATCTCTGCTGCAGTGGTGGATGTTTGTTTTTCTCCAAGAGATGTTGATCCTTTTCATAATTTTGGTTATGACAATAGCTTTGCAAAGTGCAGAAAGAGCAAACTGTCAGACAGACAGAGACTCGCTTTAGAGAGAGGCTGGGAGGGAAGTAAGACGAGGGGGAAGAAGAGTTAGAGTCCCTTGGGCCCCATTAGAGGCCGTTCTGAGGGCCTGTGACATCTGACTGGATCAGTGTTCTTCAGTCAGAGGCTCTGCTCTTATCTACTCCTCTGCTGGAGTCAATAAACACATCACCTACGCACAAACACACACACGGAGTACCAGAGCCCCCAGGGTGAACACCAGATTAGTTCATTTAGCGGGGGTTTGATTCGTTCTCCTTGAAGATACACAGCTTACTAAAGACTTAATGAGAATGTCAGACGAGCTGCACATATGTGCCGCACTCGGGTTTTAGTTGTTTGGAGGAAACCGTCGGCATGTCTTGCATGCGGCTTAACGGCGGTTGTGTGCAGATTTGCTGGATGTCAAAGTTTTGTGTGCGAGGAGGAGGGCTGCCCGGGCAGACGCGCCGCCGCGGCTTGACAGAAAAACCAACTGACGAGCCGTAAACACTTCCCTCTGAGCTGACGGTGCGGTGGCACCAAGCAGGGCAAAACTTTGAAAGTCAAGCGCTCCTTTATCCATTCCTGCTCTGACCTTTCTGCTACGCTGCCCTGTATTCACTGGCTGTCAGTGCGAGTTTGTCAGGAGCCATCCGTCTCTGTCCACCTCCACCCCCCTTCCCAAATCCCTGCCGACCCATTAGCCGATAGGATCCGGGGGAGCGGCGGCGTGGCCGGCCTATGGGGGCCTCTCCTCCCTCCCTCCTTCCCGTCAGCGCCGGTATCCATGTTGCTCATCCAGGTGCCCCTGAGAGGTAGCATTGGCTGGCTATATATATATATAAATATATATATATATATACAGTATGTAGCAAAAGCATCAACACAGCAGTACTGTCTGACACGAGGCCCATGGGAGCTGCACAGAGCCTGATGGCTGCTGGGATGGAGGGAGAGCCAGTGGCATCGCTGCAGAGGCTGGGAAAGCTGCTGCTCGCACTCCTCTGTTGTGTCTCAAACACCAAAATGTGCACGATGCACCGGATCTTCACACGGCTGTTCAGAGGCGCTGAGGGGGGGCTCGCCGAGGAAAACATGGAGCCACAGCAAAAAAGAAAAAGGAACATCTGAGTTTTTTTCTGTTGAAACAAAAGTTTTATATACTAAACAGTATATAAGCAGCAAAAAATAAATAAAAGTTAAAGCTAACAATAAAAAATAGCTTTAAATTACACAAAACTAAAGGATAACTGTAAAAAATAAAAGAAAACATATCAAAATAAATAATTCATGTTCTTCATTACTAAATAAGATCAATGAGGTTTTAGTAACAAAACAAAACTGCATTAATTTTTAAATTCAAGCCTAAATGTCTATTAGCAACAATAAGGCAAACGAAAACAAAACCAGTTCCTCAACAAAATCCCTCTTTCAAAATAAAGCGTCATGCTAGAATCTGCTTTCCATTAAAAGTAAACTGCTGGATTTAAAGGGGCCTTCAATGATTTTCTTTCAGAGTAAACTATATCCATATATATGTCTGTATATTACTTTTAGAACACTAAAAAATCAAATTATGTTTTCAATATGAATTCTTTTTGTGAACTACTTTCATACATGGGAGTAAAACAACTCAATCTCTGAGGCTCCGCCTTTCGCTCTTTGAGGGTGCCGCCCATTTCATGACGTCAACCAAGAGCCGTCTGCGTTTCACCCACGAAAATTTTTTTCTAAAAAAAATTAAGCGATGTACATACTTTGTAGCTGGGGCGTTTATCACCAAAATTTGGCCAAGAAAAATTGGTGACAGCTAATTCGTTCATTTTGCTGTGAAATTCTGACAAAAAAAGTAGACAAAACAACAGATGAACATTTCTGCATTTGTTAAAATGATGAGAACATTGTTCGGATTAGCACTGGCTTTGGCCGTTTCTTTTCTCTTTGAAGCATTATTAATCTCCATATCGAAAATCCTCTTTTCTGCCTTTGCTCAATAATCCATGTTAAAACCAGCTCTCCCAATTTGTTGCTCAGTTTTTCCAACAAAGAAATAGTCTGCTCCCGTTTTCTACCAGGAAATAGCCAGCTCCATGTTTTCACCAGGAAATAGTCTGCTCCCGTTTTCCACCAGGATATAGCCTCCTCCTTTTTGCCACCAGGATATAGCCTTCTTGTTTTTGCTACCAGGAAATAGTCCCACCGGGAATAGTCTGCTCCTTTATACACCAGTAAATAGTCTTCTTCCTTTCTCCATCATGAAATAGTCTGCTCCTTTTTGCACCAGGAAACAATCTGCTAATTCTTCCCACCAGGAAATAGTCTTTCCCCTATTTCCACCAGGACTAACAATCTATCATCTAACACCTGGTTCCCACCAGACGTGGACGCGGAAGGTGGACAGGAGCTTCGGCCCACTACGTTGATCTGTGTGTGCGTCCGCTTGTTTTGTTTGTTTATTTTCATCTCTACAGCCTGTTTAGATATAAAAACATGATCACATTTGTCAATTGTGGTATTTTATTGTGAAAAATTGATTATATTTTTAAAAATTGACCCGATTTTCTCGTGTGTCTTGGTGTTACTTCTTGCCACAGTTAACGCAGTTAACAGTTGGGATCTTTACAAAGAGATAAAACATCAGATTCTGTTAGTTCCATTGAGTTCATTTCAGTTTTCTTTTGGTTGGGTTTCTGGAGACTCCCAGAGCTTGGAGTTCCGTCACCAGCAGTCTGCCTGAGGCTGCGTTTCGTTCTCTTTTCAGGGTCACCCCTACCGACCTCAACTGTAAGCTTCATTGGAAAGGACTTTGCTGAGGTGTTCCTCTGATGTCGAGAAGGTCGAAAGCACGTTGGGGGATATTTTTATACATCTGTGACCACCACCAGAATGACGGCCTTTGTCGGGATTCTCTTCTTCTGTCCCTAAATTTAAAGAAGGTGGGGGGTTAAAGCCTCCTTGAATCCTTCAGTGACCCTCAGGAGTCTAGACCCTTTCCAGGAAAATCAATTCCAAATTTAATCAGAAAACTATTCTAAAAAGATTTGGACCTAACACAGTACCCTGTGGTACACCACGACTGACTCATTATTTACAGGAACAAACTAGAATCTATCAGACAAAAGTGACTTAAAGCAATTCTCATGATACTGATGACACGTTTTGATCAGTTGTGTCAAACACTGCACCGATCTCCTGAAATGCTTTTGCCTCCACCCATGTCCAGTGGAGTTTGCTAGAGGACCACCTGGGGCATCTTCTGCTTCTTGAGGGTATTTCATCAGGGGCTGGTAGGGGCCTCGGATACGTGGGGTCTTGGACATCTTCGTGTTCCGGCGCACTCTTTCTCTCCGACAAGCAGAATGTTGTCCAGGCGATGGAGGTTCTCTGGTTTCTTCTCCAGCCAAACAAGCATGTTTTGGACTAATCGAGGAGCTGTGGTTACCAGAGAAGTCCTAAAGTAGACCGACTTTCATCCTGAAAGATTCTGTTGTCCAAGTGAATCTCTGAAGGTCCAAGAACCGCAGAAGCTGTTTCAGCTGAGTTTAGTCAAGTCAAAGTCTTCCTTTAAATGGGTCAGACACGTGGTTTAATTGACATGTAAAGCGAAGTATCATCATCATAATAGTACATATGTCGGCTGTGCTGAATGATAATGACTCCTAATAGAAGTATAGAAAGACTGACCAGGATTTGACCTAAAGGGACGGCAGAAGAAGGTTTTGCAGATAAAGGTGGTTGATCATTTACTGAGCTTTGGTGAAAGTGGGTGTGGCTAGACACTTAAAGAAATGACTTGAAGATGTTCCTGGTTGAATAAAGTAAACAAACATCAACATCAGTGATGTCCCATAATACCTACATTTTTCAGTTTTATCTTAAACATTTCATTATAATTTATTGGAAAGTACTGAAACATTTCCTTTTCATATTTGTTTCTTTATATATATTTAATTATGTTTTATGCTTTGGTTCTGGAATTTTGTTTTGACATCTAAAATTCAACTTTTCAAAGTATTATTATTTTTAATTTTCGTTATTATCTTTAATATGTTTTTGTGTTGAATATTTTTTTGTTCTTGTGATTTGAACTTCAGGGACACAGTAGAAAACTGATTAACAATTGGTCTGGAATTAAACCTGAGACGAATTGAAGATTTATTGGCAGAAAATGTTGATTATACAACAAAAAAATTAAACAAGGGTTAAAGGCTTGGTTCCAGAAAATTATCAGCTACAGCTTTTTACATTGGTTTATGTATATATATATATATATATATATATATATATATATATATATATATATATATATATATATATATATATTGGCCTGTCCACAGAACTTCAAATAATTCCTGGACTTGTCTTTTTTACCATTACTGAAGAAAAGTCCAAATTTCAAGAATATTTGAGTGTTTTTCTTCCTCAGATCTTGTTCTTGTTTGAACCTAAAGTCTATAGTCGTGTCCATTCTTCGTCCATTTACTCCCCATATGGAGGCTTTGATTGTTTCTTTTATTATGATAGAAGTCAAAACAGTTTTTTTTATGCAGATGTTCGAAACAAAAAGGTTCATTACAAGGGCAGTTCATTTGCTCGATGGAAACTAATGCATGAAACTTAAACATGAATTCATAAAAAGCCACAGCAGCCCATTTCTTCTGGAATGATTTACTCAATTATGCTGATGTATGTCATACGTGAGCTTAATTTTTCTAACCTAATGATGCAATTTAGAGGCTGCGTGGGCCTTGACATCAATGAGGAAGTGTCAATCTAGACGGGACCTGCTCCTGTGATGGAGAGACGACGAGAAGATGAGCGCTGAGTGAGAGCCTGGAAATAGGAAACAGTTGTGAAGCATGGAGGGATGGATGGAGGAGGAGCACAGAGGAGGAGAAATAGTTGGCGAAAGAGGGAAGGAGGTGGCAGTAACATGTGATTAATGGACGGGTGGAGGTGGGGAGGTTTAGGCAGACTGCTGGAGAGCAGAGTGACAGTAATAAAGTGAACCTGCCTCTCATTCATCTCCCTGGAACCGTCCCCCCCCCCCCAAACGCTGGGGCTTTACACACTCTGACTGATGTCATGCTCCACATGCGGGGCGATGATTTTTTGGCTGTTTAAGGCAGACGAACAAACAACTTCTCATAGCCTCCTGTTGTGGAGCTCAATCATTCATCAGCCATGATGGCTGTCGCAGACATCAACACTACCTCATCGCTTTTATGGCTCCTAAATCACGCCGCGCCTCATCTTAGGTAAAACCGTGGCGGAGGTCCCTTTAACAGCAGATCAAACACGGCAGCTGTGTTTGCAAAAGGACACAGATAATGACCTTTTTCAAAGTGAAGCTGAGCTCCGCAGCTCCTCCCGGGAGTGGAACCGTCTGATGGTTTGCTGGAGCATTGTTGCATTTTCACCGACTTTTTGAAGGAGCGTTTATGGCACGTGTCTAAGTCAAGGCCCGGGGGCCGGATCCGGCCCTCCGGCTAATTCTATCCGGCACCCCAGATTACTCTATTTCATTGTCATTAATGACCCAATGTTATATTGCACTTATTTCTAACTTGTATAATTTTGACAAAATATATTTTTATGGAGAGTAAAATATTGAAAGTTATTTAAGGTTTAAGTTGATTTATTCTGGAATAATATTCCTGTATTTTTATTACTCAGAATTATGTTAAAAATGTAAGGTTATAAAGTTTCAAAAAGTGGGCACTCTGAAAGCTTTTTTGGACTATTGTGGCATTTACTATGGAGTTTAGCTAATATTTCAGCTACATGCTAGTTGTTTTTGCTAATTTGGACTTTTAAAAAATGTTTTTTAGGCTATTTTGGAGCTAAGCTGATATTTACACACTAACTGTTTTGGCTAATTTAGGCTTTTTTCAATTTTTTTAGGCTAATTTGAAGTTTAGATATTTTTTTTCGATTACGTGCTAGCTGTTTTAGCCAACCTAAGATTTTTTTTTGTTGGTTTCTTAGGCTAATTTAGCATTTAGCTAATATCTTAGCTGGCCATCAGCTTCAGCATCTTCAGCTATCAGCACTAGCATCTTCAGCGGCCACATTCAGCTTACAGCATTCACACTAGCATTATAGTTAATGCTATATATCCAGTTCATAATTATGTTAAAAAGTTACAGTTTTAAAAATTTAGTTTTAGAGTGTTCATTTAATGTTTATCCTGTTCAAGCTGCGACCTAAAATTTTGGATTTTGGCCCTCTGTTTGATTGAGTTTGACCCCCCTGATTTATGGGGTCGAATCAGGATCTGATTAAAATAAACAAAAACAGACTGAAAATTTGAAGAAAAAAAATTGAAGATTTAAAAGCCCTTTTAAACTGGAAAATATATATTAACAAATTCGAAGGAGTTATTGAAAATTTGAAGAAAAAAAAATAGAACATTTAAAAAGATAATATTGAAATCTTGGAAAAAAAATTTAAAAAATTGGAAAAAAAAATGTAAATTTGAAACTTGAAAAAAATCTTTAACCAATTAAGAAAATAAAGTTTATTTATACTTTCAACTTTCTCTTTTTTCATTTCTAATTCTTTGCTTTCAGTTCTCAGATTTTTTAATTTTTGCTACTAAGCTGGTCCTAATTTTACATGGGGGCGTGGCTTTGAGCTCTTGGAGTGACAGAGGACGCCTCACTACACGCTTTCTACACTTTCTCAGACACACATGAATATTTTCACACGTTTATCTCATTTTTTACACTCACTGTTCAAACTTTTATAGAAATATAAGTCTAGCATTAGCATGTCCCGGTAACCAATGAGCTCAAAGCCCCGCCCCCATGCAAAATTAGGATCCGCTCAGCTGAAAACAGAAAACTAAGAGCAAAGAATGACAAAGGAAAAAAGGAAAGTTGAAAGTACGAATGGAGTTTTTTTAATTGGTAAGTTTTTTATTAATTTTCAAATTCATCTTTTTTCTTTAAAGTTTTCAATATAATTTTTTCACGTTTAATTTTATTTTCTCAAATTTTCAATAATTCCTTCATGTTTTCAATATGTGTTTTCAAGTTCAAAACTGTTTTGATTTTTTTTTTTTTTCAAATTTATATTCTCTTTTATCGTTCACTTTAAGCAGATTCTCATTTGACCCCATAAGCGTTGACTAAAACGGCGAGCGAAGGTAAACACCAGCGTTTCCTGACCTTCCCCCCGGCGGTCGTAACGACATGCACATCCCAAATGCTGCCTCATTAACCTGTCCTGAGCCGCTCCAGGTCGCACGCTCCACACACGACCCCTCCCTCTATAGGGTTACGTCGGGGTTGAACCCCCAGCACGCCACCTTCCCTCAGACTTTCTGTAATTAGAATAAATTAAGCGTCGCTTACGGAGGAGAGGATGAAGCGAAATGTTCACCCTTGTGGGATGGAGCATTCAGAGTGAACTTTCCCTGACCTCGCTGGTGAGCCCAGAGCCACGTCCCCCCCCCTCGCCATGAACGTATAATTAGAATCACTTCCAGAAACAGGCAGGTGAACGTGACGTACGAAAAAAAAAAGGAGCTGATGAGCAATCATTTCTCTCTCAGTCTATAAAAAAAGGTAAATCGGCGGATTTGGAGCCACAAAGCCTCCAGCTAAATAAAATGTATGACTAAATGGCCTTAAATTACGTTGGCATTGACTTGATAAAAGAGCCTCCGTGTTATTTCAATCATTAGTGCTCTTAATTGCTCCAAGGTATAATGAACACATTACTAATTGATAGGAAGCAGTAACAGTAAGAAATCCCGGCCCCACCTGCGCGGGGCGAATCTGTCTTCATATCAGCCGCCTGACTTTTTGCCCGGGCAGACAATAGATTAAACAATGAATGAATGATTTATTAGCTGTCGCTGTCACGCTATTTAGATGGATGGATGTACACCAGGCATGACCTCACTTCCTTGTTTTGTGGGTGTGAGGGGCGGGTGGAGCAGGGCGGGGCGCGCCGCTGGTCACTGACAAGGCCCGGGCGCCTTGATCGACGACCCCTGGATTCTGCAGCTGCATCTGACGTGCAGGGACAAAGGTGTGCAGAGCGTCTCCGAGTGTGTGTTTGGATGAAGCGAAAAGCCACAAAAGTAAGTACCTTAACGCTCTCCAACCTTGGCTTCCTTCTCTTCCTCTTCTCCTTCTCTCAAATGGGTTATTCTGGCGATGGTCCTGACAGGCCATGGTTTGGATTTTGATTTATGTTCCTGTGAAGCTCAAATCAAAGATTCCATCTACTGCTGCTTTATGGCAGCTGGGATGATGAATGGCGCAGTCTCTCGGTCAAACCAAGCCTCTGTGTCTTTGCCCCACATTTTAATTGCTAAAGTAGCCAGTCATCGCTCAGCCCTCCTACCCTCTCCCTGCCTCCCAAGCTTATCCTCTCTCTGCTCCTCAACTTATTGTCCCCCCGCCTTCTTCCCTCATTCACGCTCAATAATGCACCTTTGTCTCTTCAAAACGTCTGAACTGCTTGAACTTTCCCTGATGAAACTCCAAATTGACAACTAAAGAAAAGAAAAAAAAGGCAGCTCCTGTTGTCTGCATTATTCCACACGTTCAGCATTAGCACATGATGTACTCAAACACGGCAAAATTCATTTCCGCATCAACATAAAAAGCCACTTTATTTGGAGGAAGAATGCGCGGATGTCAAGCTCTGATAGAGTTTATGTTTTCTCACTATTTTTCAAAAGTAAACACATTCTGCCGAACATGACATTACTAAGTAGGTTAAGTATAGCCCCGGGCCGTCATCCATCAGCGCTGAATGAAGCGAGCCTACTCTGCCCGATGAGAGGTGAAAGTTTTCCACTGTGCCACCATGACATTTAATTTTTCACATCTCCTGCGTGTTCCTGGGATGAATTTTGGCAGACCTGGTGCAATTTAGCCGCTTGGCAGTTTGAAATTGGGCGATGAATCACGACGTGGATTCAATGGGAGCCAGTCGGTGTACAATATTTTCTCTGTGTCAGACTTGGAAAGAGAGTTGCTGAGGCTTTAGATTGTGTTCGCCAATCATCTTCCACTCATCCCCTTCCAAAAACAAAGCGACCCCGGTCGACCGTTAGGAGCGGAGCCGTGTGGCGGTTGCAGATGCCGGCCGGCGGTGGAGGTCTCGGAGGTCTGCGCTTGGAGATTTTGACAAAGAGCAGTGAGGAAGAGGAATCGATAAAGTCGGGACTTCGCCAGCCAGCTGAGCGGCGGGGAATGCAGAGCTCCAGACAAACCCACAACCCGCCGGCGATCAGCTGACACCGCGTCCGACACAAACCATTTATTAAGTTCCTGGGTGGAACAGCTGATGGTCTGTAACTAGGAGGACCACACCTGAAGAGGAGCAGCACTGGGGCTGGGAATCTCTAGTACCTCACGATATCCATGATATCGCGATACTGCGATAACTGGTAAATATCATCTCTAATAACTCAGATTATATAGAACAAAGGTCGGCAACCTTTACCAGTAAAAGAGCCATTTAAGGCTCGTTTTCTACTGATCAAAACCTACAAGGAGCCATATAGTCTTACTGGCCATCTTTTTTTTTTTTTTTTTTGAAGAAATATGAATAATGTCTAGTTTTTAGCACAAACAAAAGCAAATATATATATAAAAAAACTAGCATTTCTCAGAATTTGATTTTTTAAAACGTTTTTACCTTTAGCAGAGGCCAAATTAGCGAAAAAGCTAGCTCATTTCCTAATTACTAGCTGAACTCCAAATTAGCATAAAATTCCTCATTAAATTAAATCAGCCAAAAATGTTAGCATGTTGCTAAAATAAAAGCTAAACTCTAAATTAGTCGAAAAACTCAAGTAGAAAACAAATTATCCAAAAATGTTAGCATATTGCTAAAATAAAAGCTAAACTCTAAATTAGCCGAAAAACTCAAGTAGAAAACAGATTAGCCAAAAATGTTAGCATATTGCTAAAAAAAAATTAGCTTAACTCCAAATTAGCATAAAACATTTAATTAGAGGCCAAATTAGTCAAAAAACAAAAAAGCTAGCTCGTTGCTCACTTACCAGATAACTCCTAAATGGCCTAAAATTCCCCAGTAAACTAAATTACTGAAAAAAGTCCGCCTGGTTCTAAAATACAAGCTAAATTCTAAATTATTCCAAAAAAAACTTCAGTAGATAACAAATTAGCCGAAAACATCTGCATGTTGCTAAATTATTAGCTACACCTCAAAATACCATAAAACTCCTCAGTAAACTAAATTAGCCAAAAATGTTAGCATGTTGATAAAATAATAGCTTATTATACTATTTTGTCTTTCTTCACCCAGAGAGCCACTGAGAAGGGATAAAAGAGCCACATGTAGCTCTGGAGCTGCAGGTTGCAGACCCCTGATATAGAAGAACACATATTATTTTGGGAAAATATATCTGCGTTGATTTTTAGCTTGAACAAAATCATGTCAAATAATTGACACTTTTGTGCAACATTCGTGAAATCAGTAATAGTCTGTCTTTGACAAGAATTGACACCAACTGAATTTGAATTATCTGTAAAATTCTGTGTTAATAGAGAGAATGAGCAGCAGTGCCACTACTTACGCTACGTTCACACCGGACGCTGAGGCGACGCGGGAGCAATTCACACCAGACGCGACGGTCGACAAACGCTTCTGCTAGAGCTTTTTTTTGTGTGTGTTTTTGCCATCATAGGTTAATTAATAATCTAAAAATATGACCCCATGTTTCTGCTAAGAAGAGTGTCTCTCTAACTCTCTTATTGTTGTTTTTTTTTTCTATTCAAGTTTTACTGATAAAGCGCTATGACAAATAGGTGTTGGTAGACATACAGATGTCTTTGTAATGCTTTATCATCACATTTTTTTTTCAATAAGCACAAAAAAACACAAAACAAACAAACAGCAACCAAAACTTGGATGTGTGCGTAGAAGGATAGCCATGTTACTTATATTTGTATTGTTTACAAATTTCTATATTCACACATAATATATATATATATATATATATATATATATATATATATATATATATATATAAACGTATTTTCCTCTTTACAGAGTACAAGTCACCAGGCTTCACATATTTCGTCCGCTTAGTCCAAACCTTGTTGGGGTTTTTTTACACCCTAAAGCTAACCCCACGTCCCGCTCCGGAGTCGGCCCACTACAATGATCTGTGTGTGTCTGTTTTTTGTGTTAGTGCATGCAAGTGTGTGTGATTGTAAGTTTTATTTTCTAGGGCTAGGTAAAAAAAAAATCAATTAATCGATTTAAATCGATTTAAGCCTAATAGATCAATAATTGATTCTCGATTTAGCACATAAAGCTAAAGTCCGCTAGCTTGATGCTAACGTTTAATGGAATTTCCCATAGGATGGCTAATGCTAACACTCGGTCGACCTAAATATACATTGCTGACTAAATTAACATCTTTATATAAATTTTACAAACTTCTTTAAGGAAATATTTTTAAAGTAACCATTTCTGGTCTAAAGCACTGTTTTTTGCATAAACTTTCTTCTTTTTATGGAATAAGGTGTAATGCTACAGCGCGATCGCCACCTAGTGGCCAAACTGAAACGTCCTCCAGGAGAAGCAGAACAATGTTTACATTGTTAATGATCTGAACATTTTTGTTAGAACTTCTTTAGAGAATCCATGTAACACTGTATGATATTAACAATCTCATTATTTCACTGAATATATTTTAAAGTATGTGAACTGTATCATATATATATATATATATATATATATATATATATATATATATATATATATATATAATAGTAGATTATTTATGTATATCAAATGTGTATAAATGTGTAAACTCAAAATTGGAATTCATTGAAGAATTAAAAGAATAGGAAAATATCGGAATTGAATCAATTCTGGAAATTATAATTGACACCCAGCACTATTATTTTCATCTCTACATTGTGTTTGGATACAAAAACTTGATCACATTTGCCAATTGTGGTGTTTTATTGTGAAAAATTGGTCATATTTTGAAAATAAACCAGATTTTCTCATGTATGATGATGTAACTTCCTGTCAGAATTGACGCGGATCGATCGCAGCACAAAATAGACCAGAAGGCGAAACGTTTCGCTGCATAGCGTGAGCCTTCTGCGGAGAACGGCGGCGCTCCGCACCTGGTGGGAACCACACCATAGGTTAACAAGGGCGGCGAATGGAAGCGGCCCCCGTTCCACGTCGCTCCACAGCACTTCCGCGTCCAGTGAGAACCAGGCGTTAGTGCAAAATAGTTGTAAACAACAGAACAAAAAATAAATAATTCAAGTAGCTACCAGACTCATTATTGCTCACGACAGCCAAAGGATGACGAGTATAACGTCTTACAGCCTCTTCAAACGAAAATAAAAGATCGATTCTTGGTGAGAACACATCGAGAATCAATCGCAGGACTAAATATCACAATATATCGCAACATTGATATCTTGGCCGACCTCTAAGCGGCACCAACCACAGTCTGTGTGTGCGGGGGGCTGTACAGTAATGAGTAAAGCGTGAAACATACTGTTAGACATCTGTGAGGGAAATTTTCATCGCCGTCCACACGCCACAGAGCTGCACTCAAAGCGGCGAGCGCCTCGTGTTGGCATCATCTGCTCCACGGAGCGCTGAAAAATGATCGTCTCCAGCGGGGCTGTTGTGTTTGCCGCTGACCTCTGACCTCACAGTTGAAAGGGTTACAAAAGGACGAGGTGGGGAAGGGGAGCCGGGGGGCTTTTATTTCCAGCTCTGACATCCGTTTGAACTCTGTGCTGATGCATGAGCGGACTGTCGTGAGAGAAATGATAAACACAAATAATTTAACTACACAAACAAAACTAAAATCGGTCAAACATCTTTTCTTCTGTTTGTAATGTTTGATAATGTGCCTGATCGTCATCCTTCTCCTCATCCAGGCGGAGATCAGACGGAAAACTAGTGACTCATGTTTACTCTGAGATTATTAATTCAGTTCAGCACAACAACTGTCCTTAATTTCATAAAATTGTTGTTTCTGAGACCTTTTAACTCCAGGTAGATTTAAATGTTTTTTAGGAATGTAACAAAAACACAAAAGCAACTAATTGTAAAATTATTTTCAAACTACTGAATGCTTAAATATTACTTTAATAGAATCTAAAAATATCTAAAGATTAGATGTCTACAAGTAGATGTGTTGAAGACCTTAGAGATATCCTGTAGATATCTACAATAGATGTTCGCCCGTCCATCCATCAACTCTCTTAACCTTCTAAATCCCTTTTTGATTAGTTATCCAACAGATTTCATGTCCGGAGTGAAAGATTTGCAACAATTTATAAAAAAAATTGGGATATCATACATCCCGATTAAACGTCAAATCTGTTTTCTACAAAATGTTCTGCATTACTTTCCCTCCATAGTGTTCCATAGAGCTCTTGTTGGAAATGGTAAATAGTGTATCCTTGTATAACTCTGTACTATCTTCTTACGGTTCTTGCACGCAACAAATTTGCGTGCCCCGCCCCTTGGCGAATTCGCTGCTCGTCGCCTGTCAAAAAATGTATTCCTGACACCATGGCTGAATGTGGGAGGAGCTACCAGCTCTGTCTGTGGATATTTCACTTAGAATGAATACGGTTTATTTACTGTGAAGAGTTCTACCAAAACATCAGTAATCATGTCTCCATGTTTGGGTTTATATGATTATTTTTAAAAGATTTTCTGGGTACAGGGGGCTGTGTCTGTATGACAGCCGCTTCCACGGTGTTTCTGTGTCTCTGTGGCTGAGCTTAAAGGCTCACTGTTTTGTATCAATGCGAAGCGGGAAAATAGTATTAGTAGACTTTTCTCCTTTTTTAAGGACACTTCCACACATGGGCAGCCGAGGCAGGAATCGAACCTGCAATCTTTCCACTGCCCTACCACTGCACCACGGCTGCTCAAAGTTAAAATACAAAAGTTAGATACACAGCTACATCAAAACTCCACTTAGTTTCAAGTTACCTTTAAATTGAAAGAAAAATGTAATTTCGTGATTTTTGCTGGTCGAAAAAAAAAAAAAAAAAAAAAGTTTGTGTCCAAAATGAACATATCAATAAAGTTTCATCTGATGGTTTTTTAGGCATCAATTAGATTATTAAATTCTGTAGAGGGATAGATTGGTGATTTTTGAAATAAAAGTATATAAGAAGTAACATAATGAGAAGAATTAGTGAACAATATAACATTCTCAATGTCATACCTGATAAAAGATACTTAATATTATTCAAAACAAAAATATTTGTTGACCCTTTAGCTTTAACATATAATATATGAGGTTTCCAAGACAGATTTCTTTCAAATATAACCCTAAAGAATCTAAACTCGTTTAGTAAGAAAGACTTGAAAAATTGTAGAAATTATTATATAAAATGCATCAGTTGTTGAAGAATACATGATTATGTGTGCAGATTTATGATAAACTGTGCTTATATTTACAGAAAGTAACTAATTATAATCTTCTTGATAACTACCTAAATTTGACAAATCAACAGTTGACTTCAGTATCTTAGATCTTAGTTTGGTTTCAGTTTTAAATGTTCTACAACTTTCTTATAGTTTCATATTATTCCGACAGATTTTTGGCGCGTGATACTGGAATAATATTCCTGCTTTTTTTGGTATTCATAATTATGTTAAAAAGTTACGGTTTTAAAGTTTTAAAAATTAGCATTCTGCTAACTTTTTGGACTATTTTGGTATTTACTAAGCTTTTTTAGGCTTTTTTGGAGTTTAGCTAATATTTCAGCTACATGCTAGCTGTTTTGGCTAATTTAGGATTTTTTTCGTTTTTTTAGGCTATTTTGAAGTTCTGCTATTTTTTCAGCTACATGCTAGCTGTTTTAGCTAACATAAGTTTTTATTTTATTTTATTTTTTTAGGCAAATTCTCATCCAGGTAATATTTTAGTTGTCTATCAGCTTCAGAGTTTTCAGATATTAGCTTCAGTGATTTTAGCCATTAATTTAAGCTATTAGCTTTTCAGCTATCAATTTCAGCGTTTTCAGCATTAGCATCTTCAGCGGCCAAATTTAGCTCACAGCATTCACACTAGCATTATCACAGGTAATTCATAATTATGTTAAAAAGTTACGGTTTTAATGTTTTAAAATTTTAGTTTTAGAGTGTTCAATAAATGTTTATTTTGTTTGGCCCGCGAGTTTGACACCCCTGTACTAACCTATTCTTTTTTATGTGAAAAACAAATCAAACCCTTACAAGAAATTTTAGAAAATTCTGGACAAACTAAACAAGCTGCATGACTGTCTTCTCTGTAAACAAACGGTTTTGCTTTTTTTCTGTTTGGGGGGGCTTCATAGATCTCATTTGTAGAGGAAGTTGGCCCCCCTGCTCAGCCGACCGATCCTCTGCTCCTGGATGTGTGAGAGAGTCCACTTCCACTGCGTAAAATCACATTACCCTAAAGGGGAAGGCGAGTGAATGGATGGCTCTGTGGAATGGCTAAAGACCAGTGAGTTGTCAAAGCCATTTATGTTGGGGGGGGACAAAGACAGACAGGCCGAGCAAAGATGGAGGGAGCAGAGTTCCTTCTAACAATCTGGCAATAGCTCACAGATGCCCCCCCCCCTCCAACACCTGCATTTATTTCTCACCTCAGAGTGTCTGTATATTGATTGGAAAACAAGCCGTGTTCCCTTCCTCTCTCAAAGTGACCCCGGGTCTCGCTTCCACCTCATGAAGTTACACGTTTTTTATGATACCGGGCTGGAAAATTTGAAGTGAAATCTCTGCGAGCGTGCATGCGTGTTGGGATGTGCGCCGTGCACACACTTCTGGGGGAGCGAGGGTGATTCAAAGTGCCATTTCATTGTGTGAGGACAGCCTTCACAAATGCACTTGTCATGCAGAAGATGTTGTCATCCTCCGCCTCATTGTTTGTGTAAGTGATGTCTCCAATCAGCATCAAACACGTGGAGGTTTCACCCTCCCTCTGTCACTCTCAGCCTTCTCCTCAGATTGCACAAATTGTCCTGTCGTCCTTCTGCTCCTGCAGCCGCTCGCCACTTTTTCCCTCCATTCTTTCTCCAAACATTGATGGAAATAGACTCACAATAGCAGCATACATGCTGACATAATGATAGTGGATTTGAACTGAGGGGAAGTTTCTGAGCACAAACACTCAGATTTTTTTTATTTTTATCTGCGTTTGCATTTCATTTCTGCACAACGCTTTGAGGAGCTGAAAGCTGAGATGGAAAACAACAGTTTGGACTTTTTTGAAATGATCTGGACTGAATTGGATCATAACAGCATATTCAGCTCAGTTTCATGCTTTTGTGTAGCGCCCATTGACTGTCTATGAGGACTGGACTGAGTGACTCCTCCCCCCTGGCACTCCAAACAGGAAGTGGCTCCAGAAATAAAAAATCCAATAGACTTCTATAGAGAAATAAACAGTCATTCTATTGATCAGAATAAAGAATTCTTGCTCTGATATTTAAACGTCTTCTAGATAATCCTTTTTTGTGATATTTTTTCTGTGGTTGAAGTTATAGACTGACCAATCAGATACATAAATAAAAGTAAGTGGAGCCCGCTGGTCCCATTGTCCAGCGTTTCACACGTTTGATAGACTTTGTGTTGCCTGCTTTCAAGTAATAGAGGTGTGGCCTTCCAACACTCCTGATTGTGGAGAGTGGGTTTGCCATAGATATGATAATTCAGACCATCTATCACCAATGACAATACATATCGCAAGAAAAATGGCGAATAAAGCCTCATTTCCACTAAGTCAGAGGTGTCAAACTCAATCGCACAGGGGGCCAAAATCCTAAACAAACTTAGGTCGCGGGCAGAACAGGATAAACATTTATTGAACACTCTAAAACTACATTTAAAACTATAAAACCATGACTTTTTAACATAAATACAAACTAGATATACAGCATTACCTGCAATTATGCTAGTGTGAATGCTGTAAACTGAATGTGGCCGCAGAAGATGCTAGTTCTGATAGCTAAAATTGATGGCTAAAAACACTGAAGCTAAAAGCTGAAAACGCTGAAGCTGAAAGCCAGCTAAAATATTAGCTAATGCCAAATTGGTCTAAAAACCTTAAAAAAAATTAAAAAAAAACTTAGGTTATCCAAAACAGCTAGCATGTAGCTAAAAAAATAGCTGAACTTCAAAATATCCTAAAAAAGTTTATGCCAAAATAGTCCAAAAATATAGCAGAATGACAATTTTTAAAACTTTAAAACTGTGAATTTTTAACATAAATATGAATAATAAAAACTCAGGAATATTATTTCAGAATAAATCAATTTAAACCTTAAAACACTTTCAATATTTGACTCTCCATAAAAATATGTTTTGTCAAAATTATAAAAGTTAGAATTGAGCAAAGATAACACCGGCCATTAATAACAATAAAATATAATTACCTGGAGTGCCGGATCCGGCCCCCGGGACTTAACTTTGACACGTGCACAAAGCGGTCCAGACCAGACTGGACCAGGCCAGACTGGACTTTTGAGCGTTTCCATTACACAATGGACTCATTCAGCAGTAATGACTGGGACCTTTTCTGGTTGGTCATAGGCCCATAGAAAAATGGAATGAACCAAATAGGGCGGAGCTTCTGTTGTCACACGATGTAACCCATCGATTGGCAGAAAGGTTTTACGACAACAGCAAGCGTCCAACCAGCCCTTTCCTGACTCGACTTTCGTCTGGATTCTTCTTCGCCCCTCCCCCGTTAGCTTCTTGCAAAGATTAATAAATTCTTACAGTAGTTCCCCTTTTTTCCGCAACCAGAGACACGCCGAATCCACGAATACGTAGACACCCATCCCCCATTTCTGTCTCTCCCAACCCCCGAAGAATGTCCGTTACTATACATACTCATCAAAAACACAATGGAGTATTTCTCAACATAAAGATTTTTTTTTCTCTTTAATCCAGAACAATAAACTGTTCCGAGGCATAGAGTCCAGCTTCATCCATAAAAAACACCTGCTCTGGATTATAATTATCCTCCGCAGTTATCTTTTTATTTTTCCAGCCATTTCTGAGACGGCTAATGCAGCTTTTTATTCGCTGTAGTCTCACCATTTTGACGCACAGATACATCATCGGTCTACACCTTGCATGCTTTGATGGTCCAACGCTCAGTGGGAACGCTCACTCGGATCGTTCTAAACCAGCCAAGAGGGGACTGGTCTGGTCTATACCACTCAGTGGAAACGGGGCATAAGTCGACTTCATTTGGTTGGAAATGGAATAAACCATTTTCTAAGGGTGATGTTACACTCACTCACTTTAGTTCTCAGATACAGTAAATGGTTGCACCTCCAAAAACCTGTGTTGTAAACTGTTGCTTTGCTAATAAAGCAGATCGAATAAATATTTATGTTTTTATAATAGTTTGATGACATCAGAGGTGTGGCAGATACTTCTGCTGTGACAACACATTTTTATCCTTTAGTCGTCTCATAGTGACGTTTGATTCCGTGTCACTTTTTGACGTTTCTGATGTTTTTGACTTTTTGTCCCCAAGTCGTCGTTTTTTACAGACTGGCCTCTGGACGCATTACCGGATGCGATACAGGACGCAGACAGATCCTCGGCACGTGTCCAGTACCGGTACCCTCACCTCAACCCGGCACCAGACGTGCCACACGACCCAAATCAGGACTGGGTTAGGGTACATGTGTGCTTTGCATCCCGGTATTAAACCAGTTCCGGTTTGTGGAACTGGTTTCCTGGAGTTTGGGGACCCGTGATTTAATGGAAACAGCCAACACGTCAAAAAACGATGACTTGGGGACACCCAAAACGTCAAAAAGTGAGGCGTAGGGGTCCTTAACCAAATGTCAATATGTGATGACTTGTGATTAGATTGTGTTGTAACTTCCTTAGCAACACTTGTGTGTTTTCTGGTTGTTGTTTTCCAAAACCCTTGAATGCACCTGAAGAAGGTTCAAGCGAAGGAAGGGATGCTGCAGGAAACACGTTTTAAAAGGGAATCTGTTATCAAACGAACCTCCTGTGGCGCTCCTCTAAAACTGTCAGAGTAATTTAAGGGTTGGTAGTTCAAAGTTTTGTCTCTCCTCCATTGCTCGTCTTTTTCAGAAGTGATTGTTGATTGATTGATTGAAGTTAAGAAGATCCACAAACAGGAAAACGAGTGGAAGACGTCAGAATGGACTTCTGAGCTCTCATGTTCTGTCTGGTAGAAATGTTTGCTTCTAAAATAATGTCCTCAGTCAATAAACTATGTATATAAGAAAAAGACTATTAACTGTTTTACATCATAAATGTTGGTGATTTAGAACCTTTAAATTATATTTAATAGAATCCAACAGGGAAGATTTCCAGATTAAAGTTTCACGACTTCTCTGAAGAAAATGTGAATTATTTTGCACTTTGGCTGCATCCTGATGAGGAAAGTGCTCAGAAGAAAACAAGCAGTTATCAAAATACACGAACAGATCTGTCCACCATCATAAAAGCAACATGTTTTTTCTTTGTGGATCATTCTGTGATCAAACAATGGACATCCTTTGAACGCCAGACCAGGACCGTCTCATCTTTATTTGATGTTCAAACACAAAACTAGCACAGTGTAAAAATCAGTTTAAAAAGTTCTGAGAAGATGATAAATCAATACTTTTATTCGTTAGGCTTGAAAAATTCTCTTTTTAAGATGATTATTAATCGCTGGATTTTAGAAAAACAAAAACCTGGCTTTTAGTAGTTTCTGAAAATATATATTTTTTTATTGTACTGTCTAAAGATTCTTTAAAATCTGAACAACTTGTAAATAAAAATGAGGATTTTTTTTCTTCTTGTAATTTTTAATCTTCAGGTTTTGTATTGAATCTGTTTCAGTTTGACATTTAAAAATTTCATTATGTCAAGCTTTTGATCAAAGACTATCTCATAATAATGATCACCTTTATTTATATAGCACCTTTCAAGGTAAAATTCAAAAAGTGCTTCACAGTAAAACACAAAGTAAAACATAGAATATAAAAACAGAGTTAAGAAAAAGCAATGTTTATTTTTAATTTGTGGTGTTTTAATCTGGATTGATCACATTTTTTAGTTTGATTAAAAACAATTAATCCCAATGTTTTACTAGGTACTCTTTATATGACAATATGCAGCTTTTGAACAAAAACAGGGCAGAAAGAAAATTTTTTCTTCATTTTTTTTGTTAATTAATAAATTAAGAAATTAATAAATTTTTTAATTTATTAAGTGTTAGGCCAGAAGTGTAACTTTTGTGTACAAAATAAATCAACAGTAAGATAAACAGAACTCTAAAGACTTTATCTGACTCAAAGTAAACAAAGATGCTGACAAACAGCCATAAGAAACAAACCTGCAGACCTAAAAATAAAAACAAAAAAAGTTCTGGCCACATAGTCTAAATGTTCTACATCGTAGACTGCTTTTAAAAAACTTTTCTTCATCTTCTGGACAAAAACAGGCGGTAAGAGATAAATTTTCTCTCTGAACTGATGCTTTATTTAACGTAAAGTGGCGATCAGCATTCATACCGCTTTGCTTTGTCACTGCAGTCGAGGTTTAGTGACGCGTTGTCGTGTTACCGTGACAACAGGCCCAACAATGAAGAAGAAGAAGAAGATACTTTTATTACAGACTCGGGGTCCATTTGTCACAAAGACACAACAGATTAAATACTTAAAAGCAATAAA
>NC_050517.1:33819325-33849767 GCF_002922805.2 Oryzias melastigma | reverse complement strand
AGTCCACTTTTTTGTGAAAAATCTATCAAAACCAAAAAAATAACAAGATTAAAAATACTAAAAACTGATTCAATATTTATCTATTTTGTAAGTGACTATTGTATAAGTGGGATAATACACAATGGAGTGTTTTAACACACCGTGGAAGCGAAGGACTGTTTCTTCTTGAAGTGTAATCAATTTGCGTTAATAAATATTAAAGTGTTAATTCTTTTTCATTAACTGCGCATTAATATTCACAGCCTGAACAAAGCATCACAAAAACATACAGGTTTTCCTTGAGTTTGTTTCCCGCCTCCGCTCAGGCCGGTGTGCCGTCAGTGGAGTCTCCAGCCATTTTTAAATACCCAGTGAAAGCATGCGGCGTGCCCTCTACATCCTCCCCTGACCCCCAAATATCTCGTCTCATTACCTGATCGACCTGTTAGCGTTCGTTACCAAAAGCTGTAGCCGCTCCCCGCTGAGTACTTCACATAGATTTCCCATTTCAGATCAGAGCAGAGTGCAGTCCGCTTCGATTGGAGCCGACGTCGGAGGAGTTCTTCAGGGCAAACCAGCTCTGACTGGCTTGATGCGCAGCTGTCAGTGTGTCATGACATGATATAATATGAAATGATATTGAACAACATTGGTTTGGCACTAAATTGTTAGCAAGGCTTCGGGTCTGACAGCAGCCAGTTTATGGCTTTAATCCCAAGGTCCTTTAAACCTTGTTTGACATAAATTGAGTTTGGCTTCTTGGCAGAGAAAAAAAGAGCAATGACAGGGAAAACACTTTCTGTTCTCCCTTCTTGTTTAGTTCAAAGTTTCTCCATCTGTGATGTTTCATTTACTCTGGAGTAAATGGAAATATAAAAAGTCAGAGCCCCTAATTTGGCGCCGTTTGGTGTCATTTTCCTCCACCTATTCCTTTACTCCAGCTAGCTCAGAGGCAAACATCTTCAGACGGTCATCTCCTGGTGTTGTTGGCTGATCGGTGATAAATCTGCGGCGTGAAACTCGATGAGAACCCGAACACAGGTCTGAGGGACCCGTTACGATGACTAATGCCCCGACTGACAGCCAAAGATAAGACTCATCCTTCACCTCAGCTCAGCCCATTTCTCTGCAATAATGTTCATAATGGAGTGCTCCGGCGTCGTTATTGTGTGAATAATTTAAATAGTGATTTAGGTTATTGGGCACTAAGGTCACAGCCGCATCACCTACGCATAGAAAGTCCCAGATGAGATACAGCTTTGGCGCGTAGACTTTTAAGAGGCACTCTGTGAGGCGTTAGTGGAATCGCTGAGATGACCAGGCGCTAATGATTTGGTGTGTTGCTTAATTAGATGTTCCGGTGACATCTGTTTTTAAGGGAAAACTGCAACTCTGGCACATTAATTCACTTTGTAATGAATGACTGAATGTCAATGCGGGCCATGAAATCACCAGGAGAGAAGTATGTGAATCTGCGTGTGTGCAACACAGTGATGCTTTTCCATCTGTTTGGCAAAAACGCTCTCCCTCCAACTCTGGCACCATCAGCCAGAACGAGGAGGGATTCAAGATGGCCTAAAGCTGACTGGAATTCATTTAGAATGAGGAGGAAAAAACGGAAACAAAGATGGAACGGACATTACGCCGCTGAATCTTAGTTAAGGGCACTTCACAAGTGCATGACAGTATCATTAATCTCTAGAAATTACAGACGGAGAAACCAATACAACAGAATCACACGGTGCTACGAGGAAGACACGCCAGGATGCTCAGTTCAGCGTCTGCGATAGAAATACCACTAAATGTGCTTTTATAGTGATCTTCAAGGATAAAGAAGGAAGCAGCTTCCTCCCTGTGACTGACTGCTGTCCAAAGGGACCACTTGGCACCTGCAGTGACAGGCTGCCATCAGCCTGTAAAGATGCTAATATGAATTCTGATCACTCACTCACATAGGCATGGGAATTACTGCCCATCGCCGACGTCAACCGATTTTCCAGTCGGAGGGCACACAGCAGAACACGGAGCTGGCACCGCGGGCAGAGCCGCTCTCCTCCTCCTGGAGGCGATGAAGGAGTCTCCAAGAGTGACACGGTTTGCTCTTCAAATTAGGAACATAAAATTTCTTAGACAAATGTATCTTACATTTTCTCATTTGTGTGAGCCCAAAACAGGTCAGAGGTTAATCACTAAACGGGACAGAAGACAAAGACATGATGTTCCTGTTCCTTTAAATGACAGTTAATGTCAGCAGTAACATGATGTTTTTGCTTTTTAATAACATTTCCAAGTTATTCATAAAACACTCTGAAATCCTTAGAAATTTTTTCCTTTAACATTAGCTGCATTTCCATTAACTATGAAATTGAATTTGCAATAAGTTTCAATTTTGAAAAAATTGTAAGGTTTTTGAGGCGTATCGAAATGGACATATTTTCCAAAACTGCAATATAAACACTTTTCCATAATCAAATGAGTCACATGACCAACAACCGATACCACAGTGCACAGGGGGCACCACAATAGGTCAGACGTGTCATGTGGAATTGTTAAATTAGAAGCTCCTCTATAAAACCACCAACCACGATATCCTAAAATTGCTTCATCTGTAGTCACTTCCACGTAGCTCACGGCGGCTCTATAGCCTGAATAAGACGCAGACGTCTCCTTTGATAGATGATGATGAGTGCTAGTGAAATGGCAGAAATGTGAGCGTATCTGCTGTAAATAAAAATATTGTTCACATCCATCCTAGTGTTTTTGAATCAATTATATGAATTATATGAGTTTCTTTGTGTTTTTTCACATAATTATGTTTTATTGAAAAATAGTGTAATTGCGAAATTGTGTTTCTTTGACATTTTTTGGTTGTGCACAGAAATATATGAAATATATATATACGGTATATATAATTTTTTGTTAGTATTATATATATATATAAGTAAATCTCTCTCTCTGTATATATGTATATGTTTTTATATACGCATGGTACTAAATTTCAAACTTTTATATATATATAAATTATATATATATAAAATACATAAATGGCGTATACTTATATAGCGCTTTCTATATATATAGAATGTGTGTGTATATATATATATATATATATATATATATATATATAGTCACAGACCCATTCACACACTGGTGGAGGCTCCGCTGCCGAACACTGGCGCCAACCTTCCACCAGAGGCAGTTTGGGGTTCACAGTCCTGTCCATGGACACTTCGACAAATGGGCAGGCAAGGAAATCGAACCTGCAATCTTCAGATCAGGAGTTGACCGCCCTACCACTACGCCACGGCCCCCCAAATGTATAATATATATATATATATATATATATATATATATATATATATATATATATATATGATAATAATAAGCCACAAGTTGGAAGTTTTCATATAAATAATGTGTTAAAAAAAAGTAACTAAATTAAAAGCTCAATCAGGCCTATAATACATTAATTATAATTCAACTGAAAGACTTTTAGTCATTGTAACAACTTTTTTGTGAGGATCATGGATTTTCTTGGTTCTAGTCACGTTCTGCTATGAGTTCTATCTGTGAAAGTTACACAAGGTTCTAGTTAACTATCCACAGATGTTTTCATTTCTGTTAATTGTCCTCAGTATATATAAGTGTTTGGGTTCCTGTTTCTGCTTTAGTTCATGAGCTTTTATCTTAAGTTTATTGATAAATCTAAAACCACTACAGTTTGGTTTCCTGCATTTTGGCTTCAGCACTACCAGCTCTTCACATTTTCATTAACTATATAAAAATGAATGTTCCAACTTTTTCCGAATTCTCTCAGTACTCAATACAAAAGGTGTTCATCATATTTTTCATGGTGTCTGAATCTACAACTCTAAAATTCCGTGTCCTGAAAATTTCCCAGAAATCTCTGCAAAAAATACAACTTGTCTCGTGTTGCTTGCTGCCCGACTACTTTTAGCAATCAAATTACTGAGCCGAGATCCTGTCATAAAAGATTTTTCAGAATAAAAGAACTTTCCATCGTAGTTATTTTGCCTCCTTGACTAAACTTTCCACCTCAAGGGATCAAAGGTATATTCTTTTTTTATTATTCTTATTTTTTTATCAAAATAAAAGATTGGTGACTTAAAAAAAAAAAAAAAAAAACAGGCATAATTCAATATTTCCCTCCAATGCCACAAACTCCATGGACCAGTCCCGTTCCGCGGCCCGGTGGTTGATGGGTATCACTAGTTTAGGGACTAGAGTGGAGAGGGAGTTCTGACATATGACCGCAAATTTTATTTATTTTTTTGGCAACAACAAGACCTTCACTCACACAGTGATGGGGGGAAAAAATTGACTTTACGGAGAAACAATATGCTAATATTTTAAATTCTTGTTGTTATATATAATCAAAGATTTACTGTCAGTTTTTTTTTATTTTTTTTATTCCTTTATTACATTTTATGTTTTATACCTCCATGTTTACAAGTAAACAGCAGATCTTAAATTTAAAAAAAGATCTTTCCAGATGCACCTGCAGCTAATCAGTGCAACAAAAATATTGATCTTTATATTGGCCCATACCAATAATTACGCACAGATATGAATCATGTGTTTATAAGCATCTCTTGAGTAAATTGTAAAAAAAAAGACAGTTTTCATCATAAATCCTCAAAAGTTAAACAAATTATGCAAAGAAATACTCCTTAAGTACTTTTTTTTTTTTTTTTTTTTTTACAAAACTTGGTTAAAAAAATGTAAAAAAATAAATATTCCTGGTTTCTAGCCATATTCATACCAGACTTTGCTTGGTGTATGTGTGTATAGTGGCATTATTGTTGATTTTAAGGGTTTTTGTTTTCGATGTTTGATTTATTCATGATTAAGAATGATGCAAAAATAAAAAATACTATTGTCGTCAATGTCTGTCCTTACCTTAATTTTACATTAAAGTCTATTTTTTGTTTAAAACAGATGATTTTATTCAAAACTAATCCCATTTTAGTGAAAATAAGGCATGTTGACATTACTTGAGCAGAAAAGTTTTTACCATAAGAGAAACTTAATGCTCTGTAGTATAAAAAAATGGAAAACTTGTCGACCAAGAATAGTGTTTGTAAGCTCCATCTCTGTTTCCACTGGAGATGAGTCCTTTGTGATCAAACTGAGAGATTCAAAGCAACAAACCTATTGTACTGTCTGTCATGAAATGACATTGATCATTCCCAGAACTGACTCTTTTCTGAGGGTTTTATTTCCCAAAACTGACACTTTTCTTTATCTGAAATGAACAAACGATAAAAAAAGACAAATATTATCAATACCATTAAAAAATAACATTTAAGAAAGGGGCCATGCTGGTGCACGAGTCGGCCACGTGCACGTGCTGTGCAGCGCCTTTCCTCCACTTCCCTCCTCCATTGTGAAATCCCGCTTCGCTTCAGAGAGAAATGATGCCGTCTACTTTGCAAAGTCTCTCCCTACTTGACATGTCGACACGTGGAAAAGGATGTTCCTGTCTGTCTCATCACATCACAGCCTTTCTGATTTGGATCCCTCCCATCCAACACCCTGTGATGCTTCACTTTCAAAAGCTGCCCGTCCATCATAAACATCCTCTCTTTTATGTTCTCCGCCTGAGAAGGGAGAGGATCGAGAGAAATCAAGCTTCTCTCAAACACAAGCTGACAGCACTAAGCAGACTGACGTGACATCAGAGGAGCGATGTGCCAGACATAGATTCCAATTTCCATAACAAGGTAACTGCACGATTATAAGCCCTCAGCGAGGCCATAAACTTATCACAATATTCCTACTTTCATTCAGAATTTGGCAGAGCGAAAAGTCCGACAGCTTCCGCCTGTAACGTGTTAATCATCCAGCTCCCAAATATTCCCAGAAGAATTTGAAATGAAATCCCTCACCTTGACTTCATCTAAATGTAATACTGTCAATAAAGGGGATATAAATAGATGGAGGTGCAACCATTCATAATCTACCTGAATATTTTACAAGGTTCTCTTTGGGCAATGAAGCGCGGAAAGAGAAGACGACAGAGAGGCTTGATCAATCGTCGGAGTTCTGCCTCCACAATCAGAAGAGTGCTAATTGAAACGGTGTGTGGAGCCATCCACCACTCCTAAAGGATGAACCATCAAATGAGGGATTTTTCTTAATAATTCACGGTAAATTTAATTGCGTCTCCTCTGCTGTCTGGACGGTGATGGAGGGAGAGCTGCTCGTCGGCTCTGCGGGCCGAAGCTCTCAGAAATGTTAAGGAGACCTTTTCATTGTGTGACCCCTTCAGTCTGTGAATGTTAATGTTTGTTAATGAAGACACGAGCTGAAAACTGAACTATACGGCTTGATACGAGGCAAAGAGGGGAAGTACAGAGCTTTTCTGACAGGATTGTGTTTGTTTTTTTGGTGTTCATGAGTTGTCCTGTCTCTGTCACACTGAGATAGTCCACGACTGTCTTCATTTCTGTTCTATTTAAAGTCCCTTCCGATAAAAAATCCTGTTTTCAGTTTTTAACACGTATTTGTGGCATTTTTCTTCTGGAAGAGAACAAATGTAACAAGAAATATTTTTGTTTTTGTATTTCCGAGTATTTCTCCTTTTAAATCTCAGTCAATCACACTTTTTGAATGAATGATCTTCTTTCCATCAACAGCTCTGCTGCACATGCACTAAACCCTCATCTGTTCCTAGTGTCTAGTTCAGGTTCTGGAGAAGAGAAGATGGTATCTTCACATTGACTGCAGTCAAATGAGCCGCCGTTCACATTTCTGTGGTCAAATCAGCATCACTGGATTTTTGGTGTGAGTTTCATCCAATACTTACGGTAGCAGGACTGAGAACGCTGGAAAATCTCCACCAGACTCCACGGAGCTTCTTGATGTGACCACGGAAATGTGAACGGCGGCTCATTTGACCGCAGTTGGAAAGGATTGTAAATCAATGATAGAGCATTTTGATGTTAGCTTTCATTATTTTATCAAGAACTCTGAGAAACCAATGATTGAATGTATTGATCACAGTCAATAAACATTGGAGAATTAGCTAAAAGAGTCTTTGGTGAACTGGAAGGAGAAAGAATCAGGATTTTGGAGGAAGTTCTGTCCATGAAGATCTTCACTTCCTCGTCCAGCTGACATCCGGATCAGAACCATACGACTGGACATTACCCAGATTGATGGACATTTTTATGTAGCAGCGGAGAAGATTTACACTAGATCTATCATAATCAGACAGGGTGGGAGCCCCAAGAGCCGCGCCCCCTCAGAGGAGACTTTGGAAACAGAGGCTTCAGATCAACATGAAAAACAGCTTTTTAAGACATTTAGGTTTTGGGATTTTGGATAAAAATTTCATAATATTTAAAACACTACTGGGAACATTTTATTTTTTATTTTAAAAAATTGTCATGGGGGACTTTAAATATCTGCTTTGTCACTTTGTCCTATCTCCACTGTTTAGTCAAATAAATGCAAGATTTAGATTTAATAAATATTTAGGTTTTTTCCACAACTCTTAACAAAAAGTAAACACAACTCACTACTCAATCCTCAATTCACTTTAAAATTTTATTTTTTATAAAAAGTGTGTATTTAAGTACAAAAACATTAAATTCTTAAATCTTTTTTTGAGAATTCATAATTTTTATTAAACAAATATATATATATATATATATATATATATTATTGGACTGTTAATAATAACAAAATTACACCTAAAACTTTCATTCTATGTTTTAAAAACAGGGTTTCCACAGCAAAATTTATCCAATTTTTTCAGACAAAATGTTCTGTTTTTGTAGGATTTTATGTCTGGTGTGTGAAAAAAACATGAGCAAAAAATGACAAAATTAAGGAAGTGTCAGATAGGAGAGTTGTGCTGATGAAAATGATACCAAATAAGCGACCAGGGAGTCTTTCAAAGACTGAAGTAAATTCAAAAGTAGACAAAAACTGACTTTTAGACCCTGGGTTTCAAATGATTAAAAATAAATGTTCTAAATGTACAATTTTGAGTGTCATTTCATATTATGATTATTTGCAAATAATAGGTGGCTGGCAAAAACTGTAACTAAAAATAATTGATTTGAGACCCTAATATGTATATATATATATATATATATATATATATATATATATATATATATACACATACAAACACTCCTGCTTTAGACCCATGTATGTGTAGTGAAGGGAGAATACTACCAGGATACTTCATCATTTTAATACCATCTCACCTTTATTATGGACTAAGTATACTTGTAGTACATGTAAAGATACTACTTTATGCTGAGGGCGAGCCCAGTCTGTAGTATTTTGTGTTCTACACCTCCAGCTCTTGACATTTTCTTCAGGGTTTCAGCAACAACAGCCTAAAGAGAAATTCTTCGCTCATCTAAAGCTCAGAGGAGGATCCTGAGTGTTGGAAACATCCAAAAGGTGCTCGCTCTGAGTTAACATCACACGTCCACCTTTTTCCTTGAGGTTTTCTATTTTCAGTCTGAAGCTAATGAATTGGGATCTGATGAAGGTTTTTTTTCTGCAGGCTTACAGTGAAGAATGATAAGAGATTATTTTAGAATGAAGATCAATGACAAAAGTCCAAACGGCGTGAGGAGGAGGAGCTAATGTAAGATGAGTGTAATGTGCATCTCAAGGCCAAAGGCAAGAGCTTCATCTAACCAATTCTCTTTACAGGGGTGGAAATTACATTGTGCCATACATAGCTGATTTATACAAATTAATGACTGGGGTTATTCATAGGCGGAGGGGGCATATATTAAACACTGCGAGTAAAGGTAGCTTTAATTATGCATCCTTTATAAAACCAGTTTGACTTCAGCCCCGACAGTTAGGTGGGTTCTTTAACCTAATAAGGAGCTTGATGAATTAGTTGATCTATCGTTTCTGCAGAGCCTCATCTGCTCCACACGCTGCTGAAAATGGGAATTGTATTTGATGTTGGACCACAATTACTCACTACCATTGATATTTATTACTGGATTGGAAATCATGTGACGTACGGCGTGACAGGCATTACTGTGCATTGAGTCTTCCCGAGCGATGAGCGGAGGAGATCTGAATAAAAGAACCACAAAAGGAGACGCAGTGTTTTGTAACCAACTTTAAAAACTTGACATCAAAATAATCAAATCAAGAGGAATCATCACAGGGTTGGAATCACATTTTAATAGAGAGAAATCAGGCTGGGGACCTTGAAGTGTGTGCTAAAGTGGATGCTAGCAACTCGCGAGTAGCATGCTAGCTTGGCTCATCGATGTTTGATGTTTTAAAACATGGCGGATGTTTTCGCACGTATTTACCGGCACGAAAACTTATGTAAATTCATGTGGGGAACGCGTAATATGTGTGCCAAGATGCACGTTGCTGTGCTAGCAAAGTAGCACGTAGCTACTGTAATAGCCTCAGAGGGTAAATGTTGTTGTCGTCGCCCTTTTTTTTTTTTTTTTTTTTTTTTTTTTTAGTAAGAAAGTAAGTTCGCACATAATTTTCGAAATACTTGCCACCAGTGTTAAGCTTCTTCCTTGGTCACACGGACTGGAGAAAGTCCAGCTAGAAAATGCATCGCTAACGCTAACATTCAGCTCACATGCAGCTGTTAGTGAAGGAGCTGAGGCCCAAAACTTTGACCATTTACAGCTATTATCACTGGGTTTTGAAACAGTTTGGCAGGTATATTTGATGTTATGATCCATGTTCTTAAGTTTAAAAAATGCTTATTGTATTAGCTAAAGATGCTAGCTGGAGCCTTATTCTCAAAGTACTATTAAATCGTCTATTTGAAGGTAAATTTTGAATCCAATTGAGATTTATTCACAATATATGTATTCCAGAGGTGTCAAACTCAAACGCACAAGAACAAAATCCAAAACACACTTTAGATAGCGGGCCGAACAAAAAAAAACATTTATTAAACACACTGAAACTACATTTTTAAAACTTTAAAATGTAACTGTTTAACATAAATATGAACTAGATATATAGCTGAGGGCTGCACGGTGGCGCAGTGGTTAGCGCTCTTGCCTCACAGCGAGAAGGCCCCGGTTCGAATCCCAGCTGGGACCTTTCTGTGTGGAGTTTGCATGTTCTCCCCATGCATGCGTGGGTTTTCACCGGGGACTCCGGCTTCCTCCTACCATCCAAAAACATGCTTCATAGGTTAATTGGTGACTCTAAATTGTCCCTAGGTGTGAATGTGTAAGTGAATGGGTGTGTGATTGAGGCCCTGTGACAGACTGGCGACCTGTCCAGGGTGTACCCCGCCTTCGCCCATCAGTAGCCGGGATAGGCTCCGGCACCCCCGCGACCCCGAAAGGGAAGAAGCAGTCAAGAAAATGGATGGATGGATGGATAGATATATAGCATTTCCTGCAATAATGCTAGTGGGGAGGAGCGCCGCTGTGGATTTTGGGCGCCATGAAAATAATTTTTATAGGGTCTCTAACACAGCTGCAATTTGCATTAGGGGCCTTCGTCGGATCCAGATCCGGCCCTCCAGATCACCTAATTTTATTGTTATTAATGACCCGATGTTATCTTGCGCTCATTTCTAACTTGTGTAATTCTGACAAAATATATATTTTATGGACGGTAAAATATTGAAAGTTATCTAAGGTTTAAGTTGATTTATTCTGGAATAAATACCTGCCTTTTTATCATTCATTATTATGTTAAAAGTTACATTTTTTTGGACTATTTACGAAGGTTTTTTAGGCTAGTTTGAAATTTTTATATATATTTTGGCTAATTTAGTTTTTTTGTTTGTTTGTTTTTTTACGCTAATTTGAAGTTAGGCTAATATTTACACGCTAGCTGTTTTAACTAACCTAAATTTTTTCTTTTTTGTTTTTTAGGTTAATTTGGCGTTTAGCTAATATTTTACCTGGCTATCAGCTACAGTGATTTCAGCTATTAATTTCAGTGTTTTCAACTATCAGCTTCAGCGGTTTTAGCTATCAATTTCAGCATCTTCAGCGGCCAAATTCAGTTTACAGCATCATAATAGCATTATCACCTGTAATGCTATATATCAGTTCATAGTTACGTTAAAAAGTTATGGTTTTAAAGTTTTAAAAATGTAGTTTTAGTTTGTTCAATAAATGTTTATCCTGTTCGGCCCACGACCTAAGGTGTGTCTTGGATTTCTACCCTCTGTGCGATTGAGTTTGACACCTCTGCCTTACCTGTAGCAGTCGAAAGCGCAATTCTTGCACTATTTTCTGATTAATCTTTTTAGATAATAAATATTTAAATATACTGCAAGATCAATCATTTTCCAAGCTTTAATTTAAGCCACATTTTTTTTAATCGTTAAAGAAATGAGGGATCAAGTTCAATTTTTGTGGTTGATTTCCACCATTGGAACAGCAGCGTTCTGCTGCCATGACTCAATGAGTAGCAATGGCGCCTGTGCGCTCACATCTCTGTCTATGGCAGCAAATAGGCAAGAGCCAATCCAGTAATATATATCAACGCTCACTACTTATCACACTTTAACTTTTACCAGAAATCCTAAGTCGTTTCCCGACTCCACCACACATCCGGGGCTACTTCACGAGCCAGAGTTCCTGCCCTGCCCCTTCTGTTGTCCGAGGGGACAACTGCGCTGACAATGGTGTCACCTCTCCCCCCGAGGGGGGGGACACCTCGAGGTGATTTGTGGCTGGGGAAGACTGATGAACTGCTATTGCCACCCTGTTTCTTTGCAAGATCAATTTTACATGTAAGAGCGTGCTTTATGAATGATGGAGACCTCCTCAAGCCATCCATACAGCTGCCTAAAGTCACGGCCCTGGCCCCACAGCACCTAAAAGGCAGGAATAAAGCAATCACTCTTCTCAGCAGGCCCATGCATTATGCACCCACACTCAGCCGTGAACCCAGCAACATGAATACACAGATAAGCACACAAAGCACCAGCGTGCAGCGATCTGTTTGCAGGAGAATTATCTCTGTGTTCTTGTTTTAAAACAGCAGCGAGACGCGGCATCATTAAAGCGGGCCGATCCAGATAAAAGTGCAGCTGAGTGCATCACTGACGGCGTGCACTCTCCGGACAACTGGGCCCCGGCCAAAAAAAGAGCCGTCTGATTGGTACTGAGGGATCACTGGCAGCACACATCTAAAAGGCGAGCAGCATTGTGAGCAGGAGCGCCGAACATGGATGTCATGAGTCCCGCCTCCTGCTGGGAGTTTGAAAGCAAAAAGTAGAGCGCAATGAATACTTGAGTGTTCTGGAGGCTATGAAATTGAAAGGCCTGCCTCCTTTCTGCCAAAAGATTTCAGCTGAAAAATGGAAGCGCCTCGTGCTTTTTAATCACAACTTTGAGACTGATTGGGTGAACTTGTGCAAATCAATGGAAGCGTGACAGACGTTCCTCTCAGATGATAATCCTGGAGAATAATGCAGCAGACCATCCTGACATAAGACGGAATCACAGATGGCTTTTTTTTTTTTAAACATGAAATATTTTAATGAAAATTTACTGCATGTTCTCTTTCATTCTCAAAAAACTACGGTTCAAATCACGTAAACAAACCGATCCATGCAGAAAACATTTTAAAGATCAAAACGGCAATAAAAAAAAAAAAAAAAAAAAGAACAGTGTCAGATTTTAGAAAACAAAAGAAAATTCCTGAAAGAAGCATTTCAAAAAACAAACTGGAAAAAGTGGGAGATCCCTGATTGGATGATATCTGGTGTTGCTTTGATTATCATCCATAAATGATTCTGAATAATTTTATTAATCTTGAATAATTGATAATTAAAAATGTATATGATTTCAAGTAAAAGTAACAAGCAGAACGAAACACGAAGTGTTCTTTACTCTGACATTTGTCAGAAATGCTTCCAAGTGCAGCAGGTTTGATTTGGCACAGACAGAAGAACAGGAGCTAAAAGTCCACAAAGCTAAATCCGGGTAATCAGAGAAGAACCAGAGCGGTCAGGGTCCAGGCGAGGGTCGGGGCAGGCGGCAGATGAAGCAGAAGATCAGGTCAGGATGAGAACGCTCAGCGATGCAGGCAGAGATGCACAAACAAGACTTCGCCAGGACTAAATAGTGCTGGGAGTGAAAACGACAGTGGGGCTTCCAGGAGGGACAGCAGGGGCTGATGGGAAGTGTAGTGTGAAGGTGATGGATCCCTCTGATGGCCGGATGGGGATTCATGACACACATAAACATGGCTGACTTTCCAGATCTCGTCATCCAATCGGAATCGACTTCACTTAGAAGCATTTTGGCTTTCATAGTGTCGAGGGTCACGCATTTCTGTGTAATCCTCTCAACAGCAGCCCCTCCCATACCCACGAAAACAAGCGGGTTCTCACGTGCTTACATCACAAGTTGAGAACCGCCCCCTCCAGGAAGAGTCTGGTCCACCCCCCAGGCTAACAAACACTTTCTCTGTGAAACTAGCGGTGATCAGCTAGCTTTGAGAGTACCACACCCCCAAATTGTGCACAGTCGTGGAGATGGCGGCTGTCTGTGTTCTGAGCCAGTTTGTCGATGGCAAAGAAACACTTACCGTATTTTCCGGACTATAAGTCGCACCGGAGTATAAGTCGCATTTTTTTCAAGTAATTTATTTTACAAACTGATTGAAAAAAATACATTACATCATCCTGGAAGGTAAGTTATAACATTCATAAGAGAATAGAGAACAGGCTGAATATGTGTCAACACATCACATATTAGCGTCATGAAAAAAATGAAAAGGTGTAGCAGTAACAACAGTTTTAACAACAAAATAATAACAGTAACAATAACAGTAATAATAACGTTTTATTTAACTATAGCCTAAAGAACTCATCAATTTTGCACGCAATCTCACTCCATATTGCTAAATCCGTTAAACTCTTCTTTCTCGGTGTCACTTCTGAATAACTCCGCCAATGCCAGAGGAAGACGAAGTGGGGGTTCCACTTCTTCGCGGCTATCTTCAGTCTCGGAATCAGCTCCAGTTCCAATGATTCCAGCCTTTCTGAATCCAGACAGGATGGTCTCGGTTGTCACTGAAGCCCATGCTTGGTTGATCCATTCGATGACTTGCAGAAAAGTAGCTTGGCGCATCCTCCCGGTTGCCGTGAAGCTATGCTCGCCGTCTGTCATCCACTGCTCCCACAGGCGACGCAATGCTGCCTTAAAGCTCCGGTTTACCGAGATGTCGAGCGGCTGGAGTACTTTCGTTAAGCCTCCGGGGATGATTGCAGGTATGGAATTAAAAACTTTAAGTTTTGCTTTGAACTGTGGCGTGATGTGCGCTCGCATGCTGTCCATCACAAGCAGGGCTTTGCGTGTTCTGAAGAAGCCATCCGGGCGCTTCGTGTAGCATTTTGTAAGCCAAAAGTTCATCATTTCTTGATCCATCCACCCTTTTTCATTTACGGCCATGACAACATCAGAGGGAGGTTGGATCTTTGGCATGGTTTTTCGTTTAAAAACGATCAATGGTGGCAATTTTATTCCATCTCCACAACATGCTAGCACCACCGTGAAGTGTGATTTTTCGTGGCCAGTTGTCACTATATTCACGCTCTTTTGCCCTTTCTCTTCGACACTTCGACCCATGGGGATGTCAAAAGTAAGGGGGACTTCGTCCATGTTGATGATGTGATCCGGTGTCACGTTGTGCTCAGTTACTTGCTTTTGAACAAACTCGCGGAAACTATCGATCTTGGCTTGGAAGTCTGCTGGCAGTGTTTGGGACACAGTTGTCCGTGCTCTGATTGAGAGCCGATTGCGTTGCATGAAGCGGAAACACCAGGAAGGTCCTCCCGCAAAGTCCTTAAGATTCATCGCCTTGGCAACAACCTGGGCATGGAGACGCAACTGCACCGTTGACAAGCCTCTCCCCGCGGCACGTTGTTCAAGCACCCACTGATGAACTTCTTTCTCTAGCTGTGGCCATCTAGCTTTGTGACCGCGATTAGCTTTTTTTGTTTTCTTCATGGCTGTAAGAGTAGCCTCCGCTTTACGCCAGTCCCTAACAAGTTTTTCACTTACTCCAAACTTTCTCTCTGCTGCTCGATTACCGTTTTCAGCTGCAAATTTCACTACTAGCAGCTTGTAGTCTGCAGCATATGATTTTCTATTGGGGGGCATTTGTCTTTAGTCTTCCCTGTTTTCCTTGTAAGCTAACGTTTACTGTTTAACTAATTGTTAAGGGGTATCAGATATCGCAGCGTAAGTCTAGAGTGCCCTCTTGTGGCTGTCTGTGAAATTACCGGATATTTTTTCCCCAAAAAATGTACAGTAATTGCATAGATCACCATAAGATGGCACTCTAGACTTATGGTCCATATCTCATCTCATTAAAAATGCACACATAAGTCGCACTGGACTATAAGTCGCAGGGACATTCAATCTATGAAAAAAACCGCGACTTATAGTCCGGAAAATACGGTATTTAACGTTCGAACTTCGTGAAGAAACTTCTGGTGAGGAATCTGGATGACATGTTGGGATGGATTATGAACGTATCAGAGAATGGTACAAGCAGACGGGATATTGGGAAGATGGCAGGAGAAAGGGAGAAGACTATTTCCTGGAGGAGAGAGGGAGCAGACTATTTCCCGGTGGAGAAAGGGAGCAGACTATTTCCCGGTGGAGAAAGGGAGCAGACTATTTCCCGGTGGAGAAAGGGAGCAGACTATTTCCCGGTGGAGAAAGGGAGCAGACTATTTCCCGGTGGAGAAAGGGAGCAGACTATTTCCCGGTGGGGAAAGGGAGCAGACTATTTCCCGGTGGAGAAAGGGAGCAGACTATTTCCCGGTGGAGAAAGGGAGCAGACTATTTCCCGGTGGGGAAAGGGAGCAGACTATTTCCCGGTGGAGAAAGGGAGCAGACTATTTCCCGGTGGAGAAAGGGAGCAGACTATTTCCCGGTGGGGAAAGGGAGCAGACTATTTCCCGGTGGAGAAAGGGAGCAGACTATTTCCCGGTGGAGAAAGGGAGCAGACTATTTCCCGGTGGGGAAAGGGAGCAGACTATTTCCCGGTGGAGAAAGGGAGCAGACTATTTCCCGGTGGAGAAAGGGAGCAGACTATTTCCCGGTGGGGAAAGGGAGCAGACTATTTCCCGGTGGAGAAAGGGAGCAGACTATTTCCCGGTGGAGAAAGGGAGCAGACTATTTCCCGGTGGGGAAAGGGAGCAGACTATTTCCCGGTGGAGAAAGGGAGCAGACTATTTCCCGGTGGAGAAAGGGAGCAGACTATTTCCCGGTGGGGAAAGGGAGCAGACTATTTCCCGGTGGAGAAAGGGAGCAGACTATTTCCCGGTGGGGAAAGGGGGCAGACTATTTCCCGGTGGAGGAAAGGAGCAGACTATTTCCCAGTGGAGGAAAGGAGCAGACTATTTCCCGGTGGGGAAAGGGGGCAGACTATTTCCTAGTGGAGGAAAGGAGCAGACTATTTCCTAGTGGAGGAAAGGAGCAGACTATTTCCCGGTGGAGGAAAGGAGCAGACTATTTCCCAGTGGAGGAAAGGAGCAGACTATTTCCCGGTGGGGAAAGGGGGCAGACTATTTCCTAGTGGAGGAAAGGAGCAGACTATTTCCTAGTGGAGGAAAGGAGCAGACTATTTCCCGGTGGAGGAAAGGAGCAGACTATTTCCCAGTGGAGGAAAGGAGCAGACTATTTCCCGGTGGGGAAAGGGGGCAGACTATTTCCTAGTGGAGGAAAGGAGCAGACTATTTCCTAGTGGAGGAAAGGAGCAGACTATTTCCCGGTGGAGGAAAGGAGCAGACTATTTCCCAGTGGAGGAAAGGAGCAGACTATTTCCCGGTGGGGAAAGGGGGCAGACTATTTCCTAGTGGAGGAAAGGAGCAGACTATTTCCTAGTGGAGGAAAGGAGCAGACTATTTCCCAGTGGAGGAAAGGAGCAGACTATTTCCTAGTGGAGGAAAGGAGCAGACTATTTCCCGGTGGGGAAAGGGGGAAGACTATTTCCTGGTGGAGGAAAGGAGAAGACTATTTCCCGGTGGAGGAAAGGAGAAGACTATTTCCCTGTGGAGAAAGGGAGCAGACTATTTCCCGGTGGAGGAAAGGGGGAGACTATTTCCCAGTGGAGAAAGGGAGCAGACTATTTCCTGGAGGAGAGAGGGAGCAGACTATTTTTCCCATGGAGAACGGGAGCAGACTATTTAACGGTAGAGAAGAAAATGAACCCATTCGACATCACCATTCTCCTTGTGCCAAATTTTGAGAATAAATTCCAGGGCTACATAGTAAATAAAAAATAATAATTTATAAAAAAAATTAATGTTTTTTTTTTTTAATGGGTGACACGCTGATAAGGACGGCGCTAGGATGACGTCATAAAATGAACGGCACGCGTACAAAGCAAAAGGCGGAGTTTGGGTTATTTAAAGTGTAATGTTTCATATAAACTGACATTAAATTTGAGAAATTCAAGTGTTTTTTTTCTTTTAATGTTTAGTTTATTTGTAACTCGTATAATTTTGACAAAATATATTTTTATGGAGAGTCAAATACTGAAAGTTATTTAAGAATAATATTCCTGCCTATTTTTATTCATAGTTGCATTAAAAAGTTACATTTTTAAAGAATAAAATTAAAAGTGAGTTTAATAAATGGTCATTTTGTTTGGCCCGTTTCGTACGGTGTGTTTTGAGTTGTGCGGTTGAGTTTGACACCCCTAAACTAGAGTCTTGTAGTAAAGAGAAACATTTATTTAAAATGCAGATCTGGGATAATTGTTTCATAATTGAATCGTTGCCTCCAGAATTGTAATCGAATCATGAGGTGTCTGAAGATTCCTTCCTCTAATGTCGCCTCGTGTCAAATACCTTTCAGGTGAAATGATGGACAAACGTGATCATCTAAAATTCATGTCCAACAGTACCTACATTTTCTGGTTTCTATCATTTCAAATTGGTTTTCCAAAATTCTATTTTTGTTTCTGGAATTTTTCCATTTTTTTTCTAAATTGTCATGCTACTTCTTTTAATACTTGCTTTTTTACTTTTGATCTTTCACGTGTGATTTGTACTTCAGGACCACCGTAGAAAACAGCCCGTAAACGGCGGCGCTGACGATGCCCTCGTCCGTCTCTCTGCACCACACACCCGGCCAGGTTTTTAGATGTCAGGCTTTTAATGCGTCCAGCAAAGCAAGACGGATGCAGCGCCGAGATAACTTCCATTTACAGTGTGCGCCTGGGAGAGCCACAGTGTAGAGGCCATATACTATTTATGGGTTAATCGATACAGTGGCTGGATGACACCATGTCCCCACTACTTTCTGTCACCATGATGGCTCACTAATTTTGGAGCGCCTGCTTTCTCCTGCTGCCTTCAGCGGGCTGGAGGACGCTTCAATCCGGCTGTAAAAACGCCAGTCACCGGGTTACTTCTTGCTCCTGGGGGAGGTCAGGATGGGGCTACGTCCATAGGACGAAATATATTCACATAGTTCTCCTGGAGACGCTGCTAACCCCTGACATCCCATTTGGGTTGTAATTCCATGTTGTTAAAGTGACAGCGACCCGGCCTCTCGCTCGTGAGGAGATCCTGATCCGACTTGTGCGGTTTTCCACGCACAAGTGTGTTTGAGCGCCACCTTCCAGCATGTTTGGTTGTTTGTGATTGGGAGGCGGGGGGTCAGCAGAGGCTTCGAGGTCCGTCCGACTCTGCAGAAATCCAGCTGGCTGCCGGAAAAAAAGAAGAAAAAAAAAAGAGGAGTGGAGAAAAACTCATTACTGAGGCAGCGAGACTTAACTCTGCTGCTTTGAACTGACTTTGATCTCTGCCTAATGTGGATATGTGGGAGCACGGGCGCTTTCAGGGTGATAAAAGCAAACGTTTAACTGCTCACCTGAAATTAGTGAGGTCAAGGCAGAACGCATGTTTGAAGCTTCTTTTTTAAGCCCAAAAAATAAGGAAAAATTAGAAACAGATTAAGGATGATTTGAACTGCTTTGTCAGCCAATCAGAGGCTGTTTCTGTGACGAGAGCTCCTATTTGCTGGAAATTCTATGCACATTTTTTGATTTATTTTTAATAAAAAGTGAAGTAGTGCTTTGATTTGTTCACTTGAGCCATAACATGTTTCTTTTATCTAATATGAAAAGGAATTAAATATATTTAGTATTAAATGGACCAATTTATGAAGTCTGATGTTCTTACAAAAATACACATAATTTTACAGTTTTCTTTCCTTTATGCTAATTTTAAAGTACAAGTAAATTGAAATAATGATATTTAATGTGTTTATTTATTACTTTTTCTTAAAATCACATTTCAAAGTTAAGGCCCGGGGGCCAAATCTGGCCCTCTAGATCATTTTACACTGTAAAAAGTAAAAATATGTCATTTGTCACATTTAAAATTATTAGTTTTTATCCAAATAAAGTTTTGAGTTGAGGTTTTCTCAACCTAAAGATTTAATAAAATTTGATAAGTGTAATATTTTTAAATGTAACAAATCACAGAACTTTTGTTAATTGATTGTCCAACATTTTACTTTTTACAGTGTATACTATTATTAAGGCTGAGTATCGAGTTCGCTTCTTCCCACTCTTTTTCAAGCAATCAATCAAACTCTAATTGACTCAGTTAATAATTACAAAATTTAATGAACCAAATGTGACATAAGAGTTTTTTGTTTTTGTTTGTTTTCTATTTCTAATCAATGCATTTTATTATTTTTGAGTTATAAATATTTGTGTTTTGTCCTGTTCACAATCTATGCTTGAAATAAACCAATCAATCAATTCTTCAATTCTATTTTGAGTTTACACATTTATACACATTTGTTTAGAAATATATTCATAATCAACTATATGATTGGAAAATATTTATAATACAGTTCACATACTGTAAATGTATCAGTGAAATCATGAGATTGTTAATATCATACAGTGATACATTGATTCACTAAGTTCTAACAAAAATGTTCAGATCTTTAACATAGTAAACATTGTTCTGCTTCTCCTGGAGGGCGTTTCAGTTTGGCCACTAGGTGGCGATCGCGCTATAGAATTACACCTCATATCAGAAGAAGAAAGTATGAGCAAAAAAAACTGTGTTTTAGGCCACAAATGTTTAGTTTAAAAATATTTTCTTAAAAGAGTTTAGAAAATTAATAACTGTGACTTTATAAAGATGATCATTTAGTCACCAATGTATGTTTAGGTCGACCGAGTGTTAGCATTAGCCGTCTTATGGGAGATTCCATTCAACGTTAGCATTAAGCTAGCAGACTTTAGCTATATTTGCTAAATTGATCTATATCTTTTTGAATGGATTATTGATCTGTTAAGCTTAAATCGATTCAAATCGATTACTTAATTTTATCAACCCAGCCCTAATTATTGCCAGGGGCCTCCAAACTACGGATTCTGCCCTCTTCCCTATTTAGCCCCCCCCCCCAAACACTATCAGAGATTAGGGCTGGGTTAATAAAATCGATTAATCCATTTGAATCACTTTAAGACCTAATAGATCAATAATCGATTCATAAAAAATATAAATCGATTCAGCACATAAAGCTAAAGTCCGCTAGCTTGATGCTAATGGGATTTCTCATGATGCTAACGCTCAGTCGACCTAAACATACATTGTTTACTAAATTAACATTGAAGTTTCCAAAGTATTTAACTCTTTTAAACGGTCTAAATCACCGTTTTTTGCATATACTTTCTTCTTCTTCTGGATTAAGGTGTAATGTTATAGCGTGATCGCCACCTAGTGGCCAAACTGAAACGCCCTCCAGGAGAAGCAGAACAATGTTTACAATGTTAGAGGTCTGAACATTTTTGTCAGAACTTCTCCTTTACAGAAACATTGTATGGTATTAACAATCTCATTATTTCACTGATACCACATTTTACAGTATGTGAACTGTATGACACTAATATAAACATATTCAAATCATATAGAACATTATTAATGTATTTCTAAACAAATGTGCATACATGTGTAAACTCGAAATTGAATTGAAAGAATAAAAAAAAAATCGGAATCGAATTGATTCTAGAAATTATAATCGGAGACTCAGATTTTTATTTTTTTTCTCAATCTGACCGATCGAGACCCACATAGAACAAACTTTTTATTCCATCCTTCTGAAGTCTGAACCATGATAGGAGAGGATATTTATTGGTTTAATTTTTTTAATGTTTTTGTATTTTTTTTCTCTGAAGATTATACAAATTATTTTAAATTTGGCTACTTGTGGCTTTCTGGAAAGACATAAATATTTACGTTTATGCTGTGATTGTTACACTTTCTTGTTTCTTAAAGTTTGGGGACCCCTGATTTAAAAACCGAAATGTGTTTATTTGTTGTTTGTTTATATTTACTTTTATTCAAGTATATTGGTCTAAATTTGTTGTCAGTTTTCCTGCAAGTTCGAAAAAAAAGAGTTTTAAATCTTATTTTCAAAGTTAAAATTTATGACAAAAATGTTCTAAATGCTAAAATTATGATCATGTTTTATTGGTTGAATAAAAACATGAAAGGACCTGAAGGTCAGCCCTCGTTCCCTACATCCTCTCAGTCTGGATGCATGAGTTCATTTCCATTCCAGAGGAAGATGTTGCGTCACAAATGTTTTTTCTTTGTTTTTGTGCAGTTTGTCATGTCTGGAACGGCGCGCGGCTCCTCCTGAGGAGCTGCAGGAGGACGCAGGCGGAGCGGAGGTGTCCGCCCCTCTCTGAGAAGTAAAGAGTTAACGGAGCGGCGGTGGGCTTGCCCATTCTCCGCTGTGAGTGACGCGATCATCTCTATTATCCCTCAACTTTGCCTGTTGCCAGACCAGGCAGCAGAGGTGGACGCGGGCTGTGCGCGCCGCCGCTCTCTGCGCCATCCGGCCGGTCCTCTTTGTTTCTGACTTTTGCGCGCAGGCGGCTTTTTTTCTTTCTTTTTCCCGGCGATGGTTTGTAGTTTTCTTCTCCGTCGGACCCCCCGATGCTGCGCAGTCTACTCCACGAAGGCGTAAATCTCTCTTGAGGAGAGGTGGATCTTCCCGGATACGGAGGAGGGGGGGCGAGCTGCATGAAAGCCTGAGAAAAGCCGCCGACAGAAGGAGTCTGTGACGGAACCCTCGCTCCTGAAATGCCTCGGAGGAAGCAGGAGGCGCCGAAGCGCGCGGCAGGTAAGAGGAACAGCCGGATTATTGTGCGTAAAAAGACGCTGGTTCGCCGGGGCCGCGCGGCTCACTTTCCAGTCACGGAATTTCCGTTTCCACAGAAGACGTGCTCTGTCACCCCCGCTGAGACCTGGAGGCGACGTGTACCTGTGTGAGCGCGCGGCGTGGATCTCCCGCGAAACTTTGGCTTCCTTTTGTTCTCGGAACTTCCAGCTCGGCTCGCGTCGCGGCTCCAACTCTCACTATCGATAGGAGTGACCCCCCCTCCCCCGGGAGTGAGCGGCGGTTTGGTTTTTAGTCGATGGTGGGAGCTCGAGGCGTGCCATGACGGGGCGCGCGGGGGCTTTTGTGCGCGTTTGATCTGCGCGCATAACTTCTGCGCACTAAAACCCCGAACTATCTCCCCAAGATAAACACCGTGGACGTGCACAATGCTGCTTCGCGGGCTGGAAGGAGCCATAATCGACAGTTGCCATGTCTGATTTGACGGTTGATTGATCGGCTGTCACGCGGCTTTGATCTGATCCTTCCCGATTTGCATCAGAAAATCACTTCCCAACATGTGCTGCGGGCCTCTGACGTCACGCTTCCACCACTTTTTTGTGTGTGTTTTTTTATAACTCGCGCACGCGCACGCTGTATCAGTGATGGTCAAGTACTGGAAAAGTGAAAGAAGGGGGTTGGCAAAGTCGGACGCGCACTTCCAGCAGGGAACATCACACTCCCGCGTGCGCACATGCTCACTTTGAACGCATCCAGTGGGAGAGGAGGCGGGAGGGAGGTTGTAAAAGGAGCAGTGTGCTATGTAATGGAGGGGAGGAATGGGTTTGCTCTGTCAGACCGGGCCGTCACAACGGCTTTGTTTCATGTTTGATTTAATTGTCTCTCCCCTGACAGGCCCATTCATCAATGGCTTTAATGGTCAATCAGAGACAGGCTGAGTGAGTGCTCCCATTCTGTTTAGCCATAAGCTGGCCTGGGCTTTTATTTCATCAAAATGCCCCAGCCTAATGTACATGCTCACTGGCTCAGAGTGGCCGCGGGGAGCACATAAAGAATGACTGAAAGCTTTCTGATTTCAGATCAGTGCCTTTTTTTTTTTTTTTCTTTCCATCTCCTCTCTCCGCTCCCCTTTTGCTGTTTCTCTGTTGACGAAAGGGAATAAAAGGCTGTAATATAGATCGTTTTGTGTTTTTAGAAAACAACTTTTTTCTCCCTGAAACCACGCTTCTTTGTTCATTCATTCATCCATTAATTTCTTCATTTTTTTTCCGCTGCTCCCCTTCCACCCTGTCAGTCAGTCCGTGCAGCTGCAAGTTATAAAGTTGTCAACTGTTCAGTGGCACACAAAGGGTGATGATGAATTGATTGCAGCACAGAGCATGGTGATAGAGAGAGCAAAGAAAAGGATGACAGATGATGGGCCTTGATTAGGGACTTAGGGGGAGAGTCAGCCCACTGCAACCTTGAGACTTGCATGAAAAATCCACACTCACACACACATCCAGCTCTCATTGTGTCTCCCGCACACACACACTTCGCCTGTCTTCCGTCTCTGAAAGGGTTTCTCTCGCCACAGTAGAAAACTTGTTTGGCCTGCTTCATTAGCGTTGGTCCAATTAGCCGTGAGGCTGATGGAGTCCTGACAGGCCCTGTGATTGGAGATGACAAGCTCGGGGTGCCCGGCCCAATGAGGTTTGCCACCACTTTGATGTAATCAACTTGATATTACACAGAGCCACTCGCCTTTGGTTGTGCTGTAACTCAATTTTCTGCTGCAGGTGACAAATGGGCCTGCGTACCTGGGTCAGGTCTGAGTGCTCTTAACAACCAGGGGCAGCCGTACACAGACGAAGGGAGAGTTTACGCTGCCCTCCTTCTTTTAGCTTCCCCTGAAAGTCGGAGCCTGAAGCTAACGGAGAGCTGGAACGGGAACTTGACACCGGCTTTGCAGCGTGCGGTTCTTTTCCTCTGGAATGTCTGGAGTATTTGGATGCGGCGTGTTTACAGTATCCGGAGTGTCGGTGCACTTTAAAGTCAACCTTGATCTGTCTCCACTCCTCCGCTGTCGGAGGCTTGTTTGTTTAGGGGAGAATTTGAGTCCAGGGAGGACTCCAGAACTGGGTCGGTGTGAGGGCGACCGTGTCCAGTCAAACTCTGATTAAAAGGATTGGGAAGTGAGGAGCAGCAGCTACAAGCAGCCAACATTTCTCCAGTTTACTCTCTTACTATACCCTTTAACACCGGAAACTTAGCCGGTGATGCTTAACTTTTCAACCATTGATACGATTGAAGTAATTCCAGTAGATTTGCTGGAATTACGTTGATTACAATTAAAAAATTACAGTAAATCGGAGAACACAAACACTGGAGCTCCGGTGTTAAAGAGTCAATCTCGTGGTGTGGTGCACGCCGTCAAAGCAACTAGAGACATGTACAGATTTGGAGTGGTGACGCTGCTGCTGCACACAGTCGACATGGGCTGATACGATTACTCGATTAATGGTAAATGGTGTATACTTGTAAAGCACTTTTGTACCTTCCTTGAAGGCCCAACGTGCTTTACAGTGACACACAATGTGGGTTCAGTGTCTTGCCCAAGGACACTTCGACACATGGGCAGGCAAGGCGGGAATCGAACCCGGAATCTCCTGATCAGGAGTCGACCGCCCTACCCCTGCACCACAGCCGCCCAAAGTCGATTAGTCATGACTATGTCCACTATCAGAATAGTTGGTGACTAATCTAGTAGTCCATTAGTCCCAACAATGTGGACTTTTAAAATAGTAAAAAATATTAAAATTGTGTCAATTATTGACTAATTTAGTAGACAAATTAAAATAGTTGACTACTAATTTAGCAGTCAATTGATCGCGACAATGCCAACTATTAAAATAGTATTGAATTAGTCATGACTATATCGACTACTGAAATAGTCTGCGACTAATTTAGTAGTCGATCAGTCACGACTATGCCGACTATTAAAATAGTTTGCAAGTAATTTTGTATTTGATTAGTCATAACTGTGCCAACTATTAAAATAGTAAAAAATATTAAAATCGTGTCAATAGTTGACTAATTTAGTAGTCAATTAGTCACGACTTAAAAGTCGGCAACTAATTTGGAAGTCGATTAGTCGTGACTATGCTGACTATTAAAATAGTTGGTTGACTGATTTAGTAGCTGATTAGTCCCGACTATTAAAAAAGTCGGCGACTAATTTAGCAGTTGATTCGTCACGACTATGTAGACTATTAAAATAGTCAGCGACTTTTGAAATAGACAGTTACTAATTTAGTAGACGACCAGTCATGACTATGTCGACTACTAAAATAGTTGGTCGACTAATTTAGTTGCCGATTAGTCACGACTATTAAATTAGTCGTCGACAAATTTAGTAGTCAATCAGTCATGACTATGTCTGCTACTAAAATAGTCAGTGAATTTTAAAATAGTCGGTCGACTCAATTTAGCAGTCGATAAGTCACGACTATGTCGACTAATAGAATAGTCACCAACTAATTTAGTAGTCAATCAGTCACAACTATATAGACTACGAAAATAGTCAGCGACCAATTTAGTAGTTGATTAGTTATGACTATTAAAACAGTCAACGACTAGTTTAGTCGTGGGCTAATTTTTTGATAATCTCAAAAGTATGGTGTCCGCTTTCTAATATCGCGTCCGCCATTGTCTTTGACGGTGCTAATACGGGTCAGAAGTGATTTCACAAGAAGTTCACAAGAAGATTCGGATCAGTGGGCTAGGTGAAGGGCTGACACGCAGAAGCCCTGGGTTCGATTCCCAGGGTTGTCCACTGATCCCACCCAGATTGGGTCCTTAGACAAGACCCTTGACGCTGCTGCCTAACTGGGTCCCTGTGCCCCTCAAGTACAGGGTTGTGTCAGGAAGGGCACACTGCCAAATCACTGATGAGAAACAGTGGGTGCTGTTTCGCTGTGGCGACCCCGAAAGGGATAAGCCATAAGTGAACTACTACTTCACAAGAAGATTCGGATTTCATTACAACTCGCCAACAGGCGTTATAACTTCTCGTCCTAATTTTTGTCTTTGTTTTTAGTTAGCATACAGCTTAAACACTCCAAGTTTGAAGCTAATGATGTCGTTTTGCATCATTGGTTCACGAGCCGAACAAGTTAAACATGTATTGAACACACTCAATCTAAATCTTTAAAACTTTGAAAAGGTAGCTTTTTAACGCGAACCGAACCTCGAGACGCGGTGGGTTTTAACCTTAGCCTGGTCTGCGTCTGGAACTACTACTACTGGTTTGCGGTCATGAGGCTGGGGAGTCTTGATTTAATTGGAACGACCAGGACGTCAAATAAACGATGAGTTGGGGACACCCAGAACGTCAGATATTAACCATCTGTCAATATGTGATGACTTTGGAATGAGAGTGTGATGCTATACGTCACCAGCACAAGATAACTTTGACCCGTTAATAACAAACAAAATGATCTTGGGGGTCGGATTCACACTGGTTTTCAGGTGTGAATACGGCGAATGTTTTGGCCTCGTGAAAGTCCTGCAGCTGGATTCCGGCGAGGCTGAGTCTCGCCTGTGATCTGTGCGTCTGATAAGTGCATACCTAATGAAGCCGTGAGCACCAGTAGAAGGAGGACAGCTGACAGAGTGTTTCCCACAGGTATTGACAGACGCCTTTTTGTTTTCGCCATAGACCCGGAGTCCATAAATCCTTCCCGTGTAATGATAACAGTGCCACCCTGCCAGCAAGTGAGTGAAAGGGAGACTGTAGGAGAAGAAAGAAAGAGGGCACAGAGGAGGAGGATGAGGAGTAGAAGAGTGGGGGCGTTGCAATGAGCCCCTCTCTCCTTTTTAACACCCTCTCGGCAGATGTCGGGCCGTGGGGTTGGGCTCCTGGAGGGAGGGGAGAGTGTCACCAACAGAAAGCGTTAGCCGTTAGCTTCTCTGTCTGGATGCTCGGTAAAAATGGTCCCGCCGATGCTGCTGTGATAGATGCAGCGGCACCGACTGGATCCCTCCACCCCCTCCCAGAGGTGGAGGGCCCTGATGGGATGGAAACTGAGCCGCCGTTCTTCGGGGGTCCTGAAACCCAATCCAGCAGGAGAATAGGCCGGCCATGCCAAAGAGCCGATTTCCTTTTCAACAGAGTCATTTATCACTGACCCACCCTTCGCTTCTGACACGGTGACATGTGTCATTTATCAAACGGGCTTTAGCGGACGCACACAGAGGAGAGGTGGACGAGGGAGGGAGGGCAGAGTGAGAAGAATGAGGTGGGACACACCAACTCCTGTTTGTCGGCGTGTGAGAAATTTTCCGGCGAAGAGTGAGTTTTCCTGGAGGAGGAGGAGGCGGGGCTAGAGGGGGGGGATGACAGGAAGGATTGAGTTACAGCGAGCTGCGCTTTGATGAGTGACAGAATGCTCCTCCATGACACGTCACAACTGAATGAAGGGGAAGTCTGAGGAACTCGTTGCTGTTTACTCATAATGTATGCACAACAAACACGTGTGTGTGTGTGTGCGCGTGGGGCCATATGGCGCCTAATGTGTGCGTGCGGCTCCCTGACTAGCGCGCCTGACAGGTATCACTCATGCAGCCGCCTGGCCTTTAAATGAACCCAAGCTGCTCTGCTCTCCCGTGGCCCTAACAGGCTCTCTGCAAGATGGATGCTTCTTTAAAAATCAGATTAATGATGGATACCAGGCTTATAGCGCCATTTATCATGGAGAATATTATTTAGGCCGACTGTGTATGGCTGTAACTGGAGAGCTAGGACGAGAAGAAGCAGGGTGTGGTTGGACAGATACTCACTGTGTGATGGATGGCCGAGCGCTCTCTCTGAGTGTTACTAGACACCGGTGCCGCAGCAGCAAGCCATAATCAGATAGCCCAGGGATGTTTGTCCCACAACTACACTACCCAGATTGCTTTGCCTGAAGGGTTGCTTCATGAAAGGTGCAGGACTGTTTAAAAAGTTTGTGGAATCTGGAAAAAAGCATGTTTTTTCCCCCCCCCGAAGAGTCACCATCCCTCCTCATTCCAGAGAAGTCATGAATGAAGTACAGTGGGAGGTGAAGGCAAGGTCATCTGTGCTGAAGAAAAGAAATGTTTTTTGTCCTCTCCTTGTTCCCTTCTCCCTACCTCCTCCTCCTCCTACGCACCGCTGTGATTTATGATGGCCATCCATCTTCAGGCTGTGTCCATCACCTCCTCGTTGCTAGGAGATCATGGCAGCAGCTGCGTGTTGGGAGAGGGATTTGGTCGTCCCACTTTCCAAACGGACTTTATTTGCTTTTTTTTCTTTTTAAACTTTCACAGAAACTCTTATTTTGAAATAAGCCCCAGTTTAGTTTTCATCATCTTCACAAAAGCTGATAGCTTAAATCATAACATGAAGTAAAAAAACAGAAGTGTCTAAAAAACTCTGTTTTGGTTTGGAGTTTGCATGTTGGTGTGGGATTTTTGTGTCCAAACACAGAGTTTAGGTTGATTAGAGATCCTCGGTTGTGTAGGTGTGAGCTTCAGTGTTTGATGTTGTGTGGTCCTGTCTGGGTTACACCGCCTCTCATCTAATGACAGCTGAGATAGGCTCCGCCCCTCTGGAACTGAGACAGGATAAAACGCTTCCTTTCATTAAATCATTTAATTAAAAATATTTCAAAATAAAAGCATGTGTTTTTAAATAAGCAACCTTGTCACTAAGATGTTTAATTAGGGATGCAAGGATTCAGTCAAGACCTGATTCGATTCACAGTTTTAAAGTCACGATTTCAAATCTTTTCCGACTTTTTTTTTTTTTTTTTGACTCAACACAAGGAATTAATGTATGTGTCAAAGTCAAGGCCCGGGGGCCGGATCCAGCCCTCCAGATCATTTTATTTTATTGTTATTAATGGTCCAATGTTATCTTTTGCTTATTTCTAACTTGTATAATTTCGACAAAACTACACAAAATGGAGAGTAAAATATTGGAAGTTATTTAAGGTTTAAGTTGATTTATTTCGGAATAATATTCTATCCTTTTTATTATTCATAATTATGTTAAAAAGTTACGGTTATAACATTTTAAAAATTGGCATTCTGCTAGCTTTTTGGGCTATTTTGGCATTTATTAAGATTTTTAGGCTATTATATTTGGACTATATTGCACTATATTTCAGCTACATGCTAGCTATTTTGGCTAATTTAGACTTTTTAAAAAAATGTTTTAGGCTATTTTGGAGTTAGGCTACTATTTACATGCTAGCTGTTTTGGCTAATCTAGGCATTTTTTTCATTTTTTTTAGGTTATTTTGAAGTTTAGCTAATATTTCAGCTACATGGTAGCTGTTTTGGCTAACCAATTTTTTTTTTTTTTTAAGTTTCTTTGGCTAATTTTGCCATTTAGCTAATTTTTGTAGCTGATTATCAATTTCAGTATTTTTAGCTATTAATTTCAGCATCTCACAGCATTCACTTTAGCATTATTGCAGGTAATGCTATATATCTAGTTCATAATTACGTTAAAAAGTTACAGTTTTAAAGTTTTAAAATTTTAAAAAAGTTTATCCTGTTCGGTCCGCGACCTCAGGTGTGTTTTGGATTTTGGCCCCTTGTCCGATTGACTTTGACACTCCTGAATTGAAGGAATGTTTTCTTTCTGCTCCTTACATCAAAGTGTCTGCTTCCCTATGAACAGAAAGGATTTAATAAAGGCAAACAATTGAACATGATACTGAAATGATACTGAAATCCTTTCATACTCAGTTCATGTTGTGCTCCAGCTGCACTCAGCACAAATGACCGTTCACGCGCAGCTTGCAAAGAAAAAAAGACGGACGGCTAAAGAGAGTTAATAAAAAAAGAGCACGACTTCCAGGAAGGAGTCCGAAGGAAAATAGACGTGAACTTCCATGACTGTTGTCACGGTAGATTGGTCAGTAAAGTTGCAATGAAAATCTAAAGTTGCAGAATGAGTGAAAAATCTTAGGTTTTCTTGCACTAATAGTTGCGATCGCAACATTGCTAAATCCTGGAGGGACTGATTTGTGTGAAACTTTAAATCCGAAGGATTTTTCCCTGGAAGGACTTGCAGCTAAAATTCACAAACCGATTCTTTAATTTTCTGCACCGATAAACATGTTGACGAGTTTGAATCGTTTTTTTACCGATTCACGAATCGTTACATCCTTATGTTTAATCACTTTTCATCAGTACATTTCCAATCAGTGGCTCGTCCGCAGGTATGAGTTTAGGTTCCAGTTGCCGTGGAGACGCTCAGACATCTGAAAGATGCATCAATCAAACCAAACAATCAAAGCAGGAAAGTCAGATTCCTG
>NC_050517.1:33819098-33819251 GCF_002922805.2 Oryzias melastigma | reverse complement strand
CTGGCAGGCCACAAGTTCCCTGCTCCATTCTGATACATCCACTTGCAGACAAATATGGCTTTGTTTTCCTCATCTGAACTGGTATCTCGATCAAAACTGCTCATGTATTGCTCCCAGTTTTGTTGGAATGCTAATGTTTGGTTGGTTTTAGGA
>NC_050517.1:33795662-33819006 GCF_002922805.2 Oryzias melastigma | reverse complement strand
CTGATGCTGATGCGTGTTTAGGTGCATCTGGAATCAACAGGCTGGTGTTCACTGAGGGTCTCACCTGAAAAACTCTGCAGGAATTTAGCGTTTTCTCTTCTCCTGCTCTGGTAAAATCGCTGTCTTGGTCTGAACTTTAGTTGAAGGGAAATGCTGAGAAACCTGATCAAGTCGGGTTTTGATAAGGAAGACAGGAAAAGTGCCGGTAAACCTGCAAACCAGACGTGTTTGACGGGAACGCCGCCGTCTTCTCGTCCTTGATTCCACAGCTGTGGTTTTAGGTCACGCGTGTTTTTATCTCTTGTTGTGGCTGCTCCAACCTGCCACTTCCTCTACCCCCTTTTCATTCCCTCCGATGTTCCGGAGCGCGTCGCAGGAGGCCGGGACGTGTTTGCGGCTCGTCTCTCGTCAGATGAAGGGGTTCAGGTCACGGGAGGGGGGGTGACTGTGTGTGCAGCTGGCAGCTTTGTGGTCCAGCCATAACACAACAACCAGCTGAGGGCTTGTTGTTCGCTCTCTCCTCCCACTCTGGGCGCTGACAAGGTTTAAAGCTCTGAGCTTCGCCTGGGGCCAGAGAGATCTCCCTCTGTTTTTCCCATCTCCCGTATCACACATCCTGCACTACAATTGGCGGACACAATGTATTCACAGTGCCATCAGGGGGTAGAGAACGCACACAAATACGACGTCCTCGGAACGTGATAGTCCTGCATAGGAAGGGAGTTGTGGGCTGTGAGCGGTGCCGCCGTCTGGCCTGGTATATCTGCAGAGCAGACTTATGTCAGAGCTTGTTAGGCTTTTCAGATGGCCACAGATCACCTGTTACCGTTTTTCTCGTGGGACTTTCAGCCGGCTCCCGAAGATCAAAGGCAAAACGGCGAGAAGTTTGATTGAGTGCGCCACTTTGACATGAGTGTACACGAGAAAGGCATTTTAGGTATGTCACTGATCTGCTGCTATTCTGACAGAATGGGGCTGTTTTGGACTAAATTATTCTAATCTATTTAAGGAGGTTGAAACAGCTGGAATACTTGAGAGCGGAGTCTATTTTTTTATTTATTTATTTTTTAAAGAATTGATGGAGGTGACTTCCTGTCCTGTAGTGTTCAGTCTGTTTCCTGTCAGCAGGAGCCCCCGCTGATTGGCCGTGTTGGTTCAGCCCGTCAAGGTCCACTTAAAACGCTGTCCAAGACAGACGTGGTGGAACGCTCTCCTCCTCTACGGGTTAAACATCAAACCTCAGGCTAACAAATGCTACATTATTTCCTGAACTGTTTTTTTATTATTTTAAAAGCTTTTCCATTAATGTAAGCTGGAAGAGACCACCTATGTGGAGAACTTCCTGTCTCCTCCCAGAATTCCAGCTGGTTCTTTTTATCTAATGACTAAAGATGAAAGTCGTAAACTTGAATCTTTTTTTTGCCATTTATGTTCTTTAAATGTTTTAATTGTTAACCCAATCATGTAATTCTAGTAGTTTCTGAAGGAGAAAAGCGGAAACTGCTGGAATTATGTGATTGTGTTAACCACAGCCGGGCCTGGACATAGTCGACCTAGGCAGCTGCCTAGGTCGACATCTGCAGGAGGGGCACCAAATTACAATGATTAAGCATTACATTCATCTTTTGAGTTTTTTGGGTTTTTTTACATTTTGCCTCAAAACCAATTTTGTTTAAATGTAAAAAAAAATTAATTTTTAACCCTTTAACACCTGAGGCGTCATTGGTGACGCTTAAAAACACAAAAATCTTTAACATCCTGTAACTTTTTAACAGTTAACACGATAATTCCAGCCGCTCGTTTAGCCGCTTTTCTCCTTCAGAAACTGCTGAAATTACATGATTGTGTTAACCACAGCCGGGCCTGGGCATAGGCAGCCGCCTAGGTCCCCATCTGCCAGAAGGGGCGCCAAATTGCAATGAAGCATTACATTAATTTTTTTTTTTTTTTTTTTTTTTTTTTACATTTTGACGCAAAACTATTTTTGCTTAAATGTAAAAACATTGAATTGTTAATCCTTTAGCACCTTAGGTGGCGCTTAAAAACAGAAAAATCTTTAACATTCTGTAACTTTTCAATGGTTAACACGATAATTCCAGCCGATCGTTTAAACGCTTTTCTCCTTCAGAATTAACCGAAATTATTATTGTGTTAACAATTAAAAAATAGAAATAAATTTGTCTGGTGCCTCGCCCCTCCTTTCCTGATGCAGCGCTAGGTTCACACTAGACGCAGAAGCGTTGAGAAGGAATAATTTAAGTGGGGATCTAGCTTTTTTTTTTTAACACTTAACAATGGAAATCTCTAAACCTTTTTTGACTCTGGAGTTGCTTGATAAAAGGCCAACCATGTAGTATACCTCACACAAATGGGTGTAGTGGTTAGAATTTTTACCTGCAATTCCAAAGGTTGGGGGTTCACGTCCCGGTTTAGGAGAGCTTATATTATTCTAAACTATTTTCTTAAGTGGTTATTATTTAAGTTTAGAGAATTAAAATAAATAAATACTACAACATTTTCCAGACAGTCACGTTTTTTCTTTTTTTTTTGACATAGGTATTGGTCTGTGTGTTTAAAGATTTTGTGTTTAAGCGTCACTGGTGACACCTCAGGCCCTTCAGATCATTATATTTTATTATTGTTAATGGCCCGATTTTATCTTGCGCTTATTTCTAAGTTGTATAATTTTGGCTAAATGTATGTTTTTTTATGGAAGGTAAAAACTTGAAAGTTATTTAAGGTATAAGTTGATTTATTCTGGAATAATATTCAAGCATTTTTATTATTCATAATTATTTTTTAAAAGTTAAGTTTTAAAAATTGTCATTCTGCTAGTTTTTAGACTATTGGCATTTAATAAGATTTTTTGGCTATTTTGGAGTCAAGCTAATATTTCAGCTACATGCTAGCTCTTTTGGCTAATTTAGCCTTTTTTAATTAAGTTTTTTAGCTGTTTTTGAGTCAGGCTACTATTTACAGGCTAGCTATTTTGGCTAATTAGTTTTTTTCTGCTTTTTTAGGCTATTTTGAAATTTAGCTATTTTTTTAGCTACATACTAGCTGTTTTTTTTTTTTGGTTTTTTAGGCTAATTTGGCATTTAACTAATATTTTAGCTGCCTATCAGCTTCAGCGCTTTTAGCTATCAATTTCAGCATCTTCAGCTAGTAGCACTAGCATTTTCTGTGTTTTTAAAGTTTAAAATATTTAGTTTTAAAGGGTTTAATAAATGTTTATCCTGTTCGGCTGTGTTTTGGATTTTGGCCCCTTGTGCGATTAATTTTGACACCCCTGTTTTTAAGGGTTAAACATAATAATATATTTTAAAGTTTTAGTTTGTGTCAAAAAGCATAAAAAATGAGATGTTGGCCCTGTGATATCCCCTTTTTAATGGCGTTGGGTTTTTGGCAGTCGTCTGAGTGTGAGGGTCAGGTAGTTTTTAACTACACTTCCTGTTTACCCCGTTTCTGCTGGCTGTGATTGGCTCTGTTTCTCCAGTTGTTGAGGCCAAATCTGGAACGTTCTTCCTGACCACCAACAAACTGGGTTTTGCTGCAGTTGGATGAAAAGAGATTGTAGTTTTTTGTTCTTAAAAGGTTTATGTAGATTTGTGCATGCCGGCCGGCTGCAGACGCTCAAACTTCGGCATCACCTGAGCAGAAACGAACATCCTCGTTTGCTCTGGCGGCCCCTTCCTCCCTAATGCCCCCCCTCCCCTCATCGTGTCCCTGATTGTCAGAGCAGCACTGCAGTATTTCTATCAGATGATCTCTCCCTGCTCGTCTGCGGCCCTTATGTTTATGAAAATGATACTCCGCAAGAATGCCTCCTGCATGCCAAGATGTCACTGTCTTTCCTCATCGCCGAGATCTACGTGTACGCTCCGGCGTGTGGGAGGGGTTTCAGGTGTCATAACCGACGGCTTGTTTATAATCATGAGGAGGTTGTGTATCTGCATCTCAGAAGTGTGTTTCTTCCTTTTTTTTCTTTACAGCTTTTGTGTTTGTGGGAGTTTGTTGTTGCCAGTCTGACTGCTGCTGTGAAAAGACCCCCTCCCTCAAAGGAACCATTCACAGAATCTAATGATTCCCATTTTTACGCCACACGGCAAAGGCTCTGCACACATTTGCACACTCACATGATTCATACGCTGGCCCCTCCACCGTACGCTTACATTTTAGTTAAGGCGGCATGTAAAAGTATTGTTGTACTCATAATATTCATAATTTATTCTAAGGGAGCCTCTATATTCCTATCACCTTTTATTAGCTTGATAAATCACCTCTGTTGTCAGTCAAGGCAGGGAGAATAATTGGATGTGGTTGTCGCCCTGTGTGATGGATTATCAGTCATTGGGGATTAAATTAACAGATAGTGCTCAGACATAATGGTTTTTGTTTTGCATTTTAAATTGCCTGGGAGCAGGCTCTGACTCCAAAGGTTTTTATTGCTGATCCTTTCGGACTCCTTTTCTTGCGGCTTCCTGACGGATGAAGAAGAACCCGCAGGGCTGCAGAGAAGGGTAGAACATTCACTGCAAACTAACCCAAAGAAGGGGGACATTTGAAAGTCTTGGTTAAGCGGTTTGACAGGCCTCGGTGATGTAAGCCGACATCTGTGAGCGGTTAGTCGGGACGCGGACATTGAAATTTCTCCTTTAAAGAGGAGCAAAAGGAAGTGAATGGAGGGAGTAGAGCTGGTAAACAGGGAGATGAATCCCTTGTACATTCAGATATGTCTGAGCCGCTCCTCCCTCCTCCCCACGTCCGCATTATCATAATTGTGTCCAGAACATGAGGGGCCGGGGAAGTGATCTTGTCATTTTATTTACACCCTGCTTGGCCCTTTTTACAAGCGACATGCCACTGACTGCCAAGCGGACTGGGGCCTGACGACATCTTTTGATCAGGGCTGTCGGGGCCGATCAGCGGAGAATGGCAGGTAATGGATACCCAGTGACAAACCAAATCTCCGGGAGGACGGAGAGTGGGCCGCACCTGCCAGGTCTCCATTAGGCTGGCCTCTCGGCGGGGCTGCCTGCTGCTCTGCCCCCAGGGCCCAAATCAGACCAGCGCCAGCCGCGTGGCTGCCTAGAGATTGGCTGTTAGCGCTGGAAATGAGAGTTATTTCAGCGATGACATTTTTGTTTAGACTGGATATGTGAGCGTGGGGGGGTGAAGGGGTTAGTCACATGTTTGTTTGTTTGCAGGTTCTAGATTGAGGCGGGAAACTTTAGGCACGATTTAAAAAAAACAGTAATTCCTTAAATTCATGCATTTTTTCCTTTTTTTTGTTTTCTTTTCACCAAGAAACATCAGACCAGGAGTCTGCAAACTTGAACGCTTAAAGAGCCATTTGGGTTAATTTCTCACTGACTTTGTATTTATGTTATTGGTATTTTTACGAGAAATATAAATAAACTATTCTGTTTTGGCATAGATAAAAACAAACTTTAAGTCAAAATAGATTTTTTTTTCAAAATATGAAACAATTTATAACCTTTCACAAAGGTTCACAGGACTTCCTTTCAGAATAAAAGATTTCCTGTGTCCCAAAGGATCATCTCGATGGATCAAATCTAGTGGTAGGTAGTGTAATGTCAGATTCAGATTAGTCGATTAATCGGGTCATGCACAAACTGGGTGGAAAGCAGACATCTTAACCATAATTAGCTTTAAAAAAGCTAAAAAACTAGATATATAACATTACCTGCAATAGTGCTAGTGTGAATGCTGGAAGCTGAATTTGACCGTTGAAGATGCTGAAATTGATAGCTAAAAATGCTGAAGCGGATAGCCAGCTAAAATATTAGCTAAATGCCAAATTAGCCTAAAAAACTAAAATAAATAACTTAGGTTTGCCAAAACAGCTAGCATGTAAATATTAGCCTCACTCCAAAACAGCCTTAAAACTTTTTTTTAAATGCTGAAATTTATAGCTAAAATTGCTGAAGTTGATAGCTGAAAACGCTGAAGCTGATAGCTAGTCAAAATATTAGTTAAATGCTAAATTGACCTAAAAAACTGAAAAAAGCCTAAATTATCCAAAGTAACTAATATGTAGCTGAAATATTAGCTAAACTCCAAAATTGCCTAAAAAAACAAAATAAATGCCAAAATAGTCTAAAAAACTAACAGAATGCCATTACAGCTTTCAACTTTACTACACTCTGACTCCATATAATATAAAGTAACGACTAATTGACTATTTAATTAGTCGTCGACTGTTTTAATAGTCAATTAGTCGTTGATTAGTCGACTAATCATGACAGCCTTAAAAGTTAGCAATTAAGAAAATATGTACATCTTTTTAAACATTTTTGGTGCTTCTTAGCCAAAAAATCATAAATTCACGGTATAAAATTAAAACAGAGCTATTTACCTGTTTTTTTTTAACCACGAGGCACAATTAAAACACAGGAATTTCTCAAAATCTTTAGTTCTCGTTTATCGAACCACTATGGCTACTGTGCTTTGGAGGCTCGCAGAGTGAGTTATTTTACTTTTTCTTTTTTTACTTTACTTTATTGTTACTTTTTTTAACTAAAAGCTTTGTATTTCACTTTAACCAGAGAGTCACAACGAAAGGGCAGAAGAGCCAGACATAGCTCTTGATCCACAGGCTACAGACCCCTGCAATAGACCAATATGTCTTACTGTCCTCCACCCAAGTGCATTATAGGTAAAGACGAGCTTGTTTAGCTTTTATTTAAGACCCACTCTGATAATAAAAGTTTTTAACATGTTTTTTCTGGCATTTTTCTGATGCTGCATTTGAGTTTATTGTTGCTCATGGCAGGCCAAATAAGAATATTTCCAAAAAAGGAAATTATTTCAAAATATCTGCTCCTACCAATCACAAATTAACAATGAAACAAGACAAAACCATTCTTACTGATAATCAGACCCTGTTCCTAATCTGATCGATTCCTGCTTCCATTCCTTTTAATTACACTGTAAAAAGTGAAGTAATCAATTAGGAAGAAATCTGTAATTAGTTACATTTACAAGTATACTCATTTATCAAATTACATTTTTAAGTTAAACCATTAACTAAAAATTTTAATTTGATAAACACTAATAATTTTAAATGTAACAAATTATTATAATCCTAATTGATCCAATGATTTGCTTTTTTCAGTGTACCGTCTATCATTTTTTATTTAATGTTTTGTCCTTTAATTGAATAGCATATGCACAGGTTAAATGTTCTATCTAATGAGTTCCACAATCTAATGCCTTGAAATCAAATATGTTGTTCGCTCTAAATGAACTTGGAAATGATCTTTCCTTTAACTAGAAACTGATTTAAATAAAACAAAATAATTTGATTTAAATATAAATTTGGATTTAACATGACCAACATAATTTTTAAATCAACCAAATTTAAGCAGATAGGATTTTGTAAACAAATGATTGGTATGTTCTTTTTTTATGAATTATTCTTTTCTGTAACACAAACAATGAGTGGAATAAACTTCTACAATAATTCTGATAATTAAATGTAGGTCATAGAGTAGATGAAGAAAATTAAGATTTAAACTGTCTATTTCTTTATTCAAATAGTTGTGAAGCAGGATCATACAAAAAAGTTCGTATTTGTGACATTAAAAATACACTGGGCGGGGCTACAAGCTCCCTGCTCCGCCCCATTTTTGATACATCCACTTGGAGTAATAGATCCATGAAGGTCTTAGTTTTACTCATCTGAGCTGGAATCTGGATCAGAACTGGATAGCTGTGATTTTGCTGTTATTTTTGTTGCACTGTGAATGTTGGGTTGGTTTTGTGAGTGCCTGTATGCTAGCAAAAGAGAGCAAAAACAGAGAGCTCTCAGTTATTGATGACCCGCCCACACTTCAATTCCCGCAGAAACTATGTCCTAGAAAGCAACACAGGTTTTTAGATTTTGGCCAAGAAAAGCATGATTATCATTTAAAAAAATTGTTATTTTATTGCTATTTTATTTATTTCGTTATGTTTTTCTTTTACTCTGTCATACTAGTGAGGAACAACATCTGACATGTGTATTCCCCTGTAAATACTATATGTATAATGAGGATAAACTGAATCTTGAATTAAAAAAACCACAGAGAACACTTTAGAAAATGGATCATAAGATGATTGGAGTGGGACTTTAAACACCTAAAAAATGTCCACCACAGAATACGGCCTCAAGTTTTAAAGCTGTTATTTCATTCAAAAGTAGGAGTTTTTCTCATGATATTCAAAATAGTCTGCTGGAAGCTCTCACAGAGGCAGAACTTGTTGAAGTTGCACTCACAGGAACACTGATGGTTTCTCTTCTCCGAATGAAGGCGTGGGAAATGATTTGGTGTGTTTGGATGCTTCCTTAGTTTTAGTACGACACAATTTTTGACTTTGACTTTGAAAAAGCATAAATGTTTCAGAAGATTTGCTGTGAGTGAGGTCGGTGGGATTTTTTTGTATATGTATATCTATATCTATATCCATATCTATATATGTGTGTGTGCGTGTGTGTGTATATTTATATATATATATATATATATATATATATATATATATATATATATATATATCTATAGATAAATAGATAGATAACCCCGCCAACCTCACTTAGCACAAATGTTTGGAAATATGTAAAATACATATATACACACGTACACACATATATATTTATATATTTGTGTATGTGTGTGTATATATATATATATGTATATATATTTATATATATATGTGTGTGTGTGTGTATATGTGTGTGTATATATATATATATATATATACATATATATATATATATATATATGTATATATATATACATATATATATGTATATGTATATATATATACATATATATATATATATAAATATGTGTGTGTGTGTATATGTGTGTGTGTATATATACAGGTATATGTGTACATATATACACACATATATATATATATACACACACATATATAAATATATATATATACACATATTTATATTTATACATATATATATATACATATATATATATACAGTAACAGCTAAGATACTGCGAAGGACCCTCAAGCTCCCAGGCTTCTGGTAGAGGACCCTAGATTGGAGAAGAAACCACCCGCGGAGGGTGACAGGGGCGTTTTTTATATATATATATATATATAAATGTGTGTGTGTGTTTTTTTAATTCACAGTATGACTCAGAATGGTTTATGGATCATAATCTATGCGTCTAATAGTCAAATCCCTAGTTCCAGATGCAATTCAATTATTTCTTCCGCTGGCGTTTGTCTTGTTTTGTCGGAACAGCCTCGGCCCTTTTAGGCACTTGACAGTGAGGCAGTCAGGAAGTGAGTGGGCGGAGTCTGGGGGGGCCAAGCTGGATGGGAAGACGTGTCACCTCAGGAGACGCAGGAATTGGTGTGTTCTTGTTTGTCTGTGGGGCGCAGAAGTACACATCTGCATGGACAGAGGCGCACACTTATCATCTCTCCTCATGAGAGCACCGGGCACCAAAGTGACAGCCCACTTACGCATCACCATCAGGTCAACAATGCTCCGACTCTCCTCTGAATCCTCCTTAACTCTGGAGCTGGTTTGACTCTTCTCTGTTTCATTAAGGCGGTTATTTTCTTTCGTTCAAAGGTGGGACATCAAATTTCTTCTCAGTATCAAAGACGAACTTCTTGGTGCCAAACGATGTCAAAATTTCATCAGCCAAACTGTTGGAAGTTTTGCCCGTGTGCATGTGTGTCACCATGCATGTGTGTGTGTAATCGGAGAAGAGGCAGATGAAGAGGCGTCAGACATATTAACTGACAGATGGAGGTTGATCCAACTCATTTATTACCCCAGAGGAGAATGCCACAGTAAGATTGGGCTTCATTAATTTCAGATTTAGTTTTCATTTCAAGCTGTTGTGCCCTGAGATAAATAAAATGGTGCATTATGTTTTTGCCAAGATATTTCTTTTTTTGTTTTCTTCCAATGGAAGGAGAGAGAAAAAGGGGAGGCATAAGTTCCGTGTGGCTGGGGTAGTATATAAATACAGGCTCGCCTAGAGGAAAATAACACCTCAACGGTTGATGAGGTGAAATGGGATGACTGTAATTTCTCAGCTCAGCTTTAAAGGCTCCCACACAGATGGCTCATTTATCCCTGGGAGTCCTCGGGCACACATTGTAGGGAAACTTTTTCTTCAGTTATTCTAACATAGCATGTTCACTCCCTACCATTTAGCTAATCTCTTTCCCTCTTTCTTTGTCTCCATTCTCCTCGCAGCTTATTCTCCCGAGGAGCTGACGGAGCACAACGCCGAGGAAGCGGAAGGAAGAGTGCTACCCTCAGTCCCTCAGGATGACCTTCCCATGAAAGATGAGTACGCGGAGCAAAACATTCAGACTGCCAAGGAGAAGCAATGCGACCAGGAATCGGCCGAGGCCACAGAGCTCTCTGGACACGAGGTGGACAGCGAGTCGCATGCAAGCGAGGCGAGTGAGCGCCTCTCGGACTCGGAGAGCCCCTCCGGGAAAGCTGAGGCCAACTTCTCTCTGAACACTGACTCCCAAACTTCCTCTTTAGGCACGGACACCTTAGAGCAAATGAAGGCTATCTACTCCAGCTTCCTAACCAGTCCCTTGTGGTCCCCTCTGAACTTAAACTCCGCCCCCACACAGGTGCAGCCGTCTACAGAGAAGCCTGCTCGCAGCAGCAGCACCAGCAGCAGCAGCAGCTGCAGCAGCGGTAGCTACGACTGGCACCAGTCGGCAGTGGCAAAGACACTACAGCAGCAGCCTCCTCCTCAGAACCGTCAGCAGGCTCCGTCTGAGCCCAGCCTCTTCAGCACCGTCCAGCTCCACAGGCAAAACCCGCGGCTGTTCGGCTCCATCTTCACCGGGGCCAGCAAGTTCCGCTGTAAGGGCTGCAGCGCAGCCTACGACACTCTGGTGGAGCTGACAGTGCACATGAACGACACGGGCCACTACCGCGATGACAACCAGGACAAGGCGGGCAGTGGCGCAAAGCGCTGGTCCAAACCACGCAAGCGGTCCCTGCTGGAAATGGAGGGCAAGGAAGATGCCCAAAAAGTCCTGAAGTGCATGTACTGCGGTCACTCCTTTGAGTCCCTGCAGGACCTCAGCGTCCACATGATCAAGACCAAACACTACCAGAAAGTGCCTTTGAAGGAGCCCATGGCTCCCGTGGCAGCCAAAATCATGTCCTCCAAGAAAAGAGGCTTTGTAGGTTTAGACCTCACCTCTGCCCACCGATCCAGAGAGGGGACCCCCAAGTCAAAAGCAGACCCCAGTGAGCCCTCCCAGAAAGCCCCCTCCGGCCCTCAGAGCACTTCCAATCACCGCTACGGTCACCAAAACGGTGCCAGCTATACGTGGCAGTTTGAGTCCAATAAATTGCAAATCCTGAAGTGTATAGAGTGTGGCAACTCTTACAACACCCTGCAGGAGCTGAGGACCCACATGATGGTGACGGGGCACTTCCTGCGGGTCAACAGCTCCGTGGTGAAGAGAATCAAAACGTTTCCAGAGGCCACGTCTCCCAACCCGGTGAGGGTGACCACCCCGCCAGAACAAAAGGTCCAGTCCGTGCCGCTTGCTCCCTCCGCCTTCTCTTCGCAACCCCTTCAGACCACCTCCCCGGCCCCCTCCCTCCCTCTCAAAAAGATCAAGAAAGAAGAGGTTGAAGAGGAGTGCACTAAACAGGAGGCTGTCGAGACGGAGAAGTTAGTCCCGGTGTCTGTGAGCAAGGAGGAGGATGCTGAGAAGGAGGAAAAATATGACATTTCAAAGTACAACTATCTCACAGAGGAGGACCTGAAGGAGAGCCCTAAGGGGGGGCTAGATATTCTCAAATCACTTGAAAACACTGTGACATCAGCCATCAACAAGGCACAGAGTGGGAATCCAAGCTGGGGGGGCTATCAGAGCATCCATGCTGCCTACCAGTTCCCCAACGCCCTCAAGGCCCAACAAGGCAGCATGGAGAAGAACTCCCAAGTGAAGTTCTTCCTCAACGGAGGAGAAGGAGTGTTGTCGTCCTACGCCAAGAACCAGCCCCTTGTCTCCCCATTACTGAGTCCGCCCTCCTCGTTTTCCACCAACAACTTCCAAGCTATGGAGGATTTGGTGCGGAAGGTGACGGAGAAGGTCGCGAAAATAGAGCAAAGGGTTAAGCAGCTTTCTCCGAAGAGGGAGAACCAACCGTCTCCATGCAGTAGCGAGGCCGGAGAGGTTGACTCACCTCGGGAATGGAGGGACGTCACACCAGCCAACAGTGACAGGGGGAGCCATAGCAACAGAGCATCTCCGGCAACGGAGCCCAAGAGGGACCCAGCAGCCAGCTCGCCTCTTGCCTCCACGCTAAGATGCAGCACTGCCATCATCACCGCTCACGCCGCTCCGGAGCAGCCCTTCGTTAACCCACTAAGTGCTCTTCAGTCAGTAATGAACATACACTTGGGAAAAGCAGCCAAGCCCTCTTTGCCAAACCAGGATCCCCTGAGTCTGCTCTCCAGACTCAGCCAGAGCATGACGGAGAAGGCTGCTGTGGCCACTCCTCCGTCGCAGACCAAAAAGCCAGACGGCGTTGCCCACAACAGTTTGTGTCAGCCCGGTGACGACCAGCCAATGGACCTGACGAAGAGCAAGAACGATAAAGGAAGCTCTGTCGCCTCGGCCCCCCTGACGCCCTCGTCCACAGCCTCCTCCGTCTCCCCCATTTCGCTCGTTACCCCTGCAAAGCTAACAGTGGTCTCCCCCTACACCTCCAGCAGCCCCCTCCATGAAAACGCCCTGTCAGACATCTCCGACATGCTCAGAAACCTGACCCAGTCCCACCCCATAGCCAAGCCTCCTCCTCGGCCCCGGGCCGCCGACCGGACAGAAGTCGTAGGGTCCACGCGTGAAGAGGACGACACATCCCTGCACGGCCATAAACGCAAGGGCCGCCACTCCAACTGGAACCCGCAGCACCTACTCCTTCTGCAGGCCCAGTTCGCCTCCAGCCTGAGGCAGACGTCAGACGGGAAATATATCATCAATGACCTCAGCCCGCAAGAACGGATGCACATATCTCGCTTCACCGGACTCTCCATGACCACCATCAGCCACTGGCTGGCCAACGTCAAGTACCAGCTGAGGAGAACAGGTCGAACAAAGTTCCTAAAGAACCTGGACTCGGGTCAGCCCACGTTCTTCTGCAGCGACTGTGCCTCGCAGATACGAACCCCGGCAGCGTACGTGTGTCACCTGGAAGCCCACCTGGGCTTCAGGGTGAAGGATCTGGCCAAGCTGTCCCCCAAACAGACTTTCAAAGACTCCAACGCCCTCAGCGAGAAGGTCATTCCGCTGGAGTCCCTACTGTCCCCCCAATCAGAGGACGACTGCACCGGCTCCGTGTACCGCTGCCAGCTCTGCGTCCGCAAGTTCGCCACCAAGCACGCCATCAAACTCCACCTCAGCAAGAGCCACGGGAAGTCTCCGGAGGACCACCTGCTGTACGTGTGTGAACTAGACAAACATTAAGTTCTTCTCAGCTGTCAACATTCATCCCAAAAAGACTGTTCAAAAGAGTCTTTGAGTGCGCACAAAGACACCACGAACTACTGTTGTCAGCACAAGCTGTTTACATCTGTTGGGCCTGAAAGCATTTCTGATTTCCAAAATGTTTCTTTCACTTCAGAGTATACTGTGTGTCAGTAAGTTTCAGCTGTCGGCGTACACCTCGAGAAACGACAGACGTGAATCTTTTGACTCGAAGGTCAACTTGAAATGTATTAACTTTATTGTATTTATTTTGTACTTTTGTGCATTTGTTTTTCAGTTGCTGGTAGTCTGCATGTCTTACATTTGTACAGTCCTGTTGGGATTTTAAAATGCGTGCCCTTTTTAGCAGCCACATTCATGGTAAAGTTCATTTTGAAAGAAGAACCTGCAGAATTTCATCTCTCTTTTTTTATGTTTTTTTTTCTGTACAGCTTTTGCGTTTCCTCACTGATTGTAAAAAAAAAAAAAAATCTGCCTTATTCGTTATCATTGAGTAAGGGGCACTTAAAAACCAGGTCTGTGTAAAAATGTATATATATATTGTGTAAGCTTACGATTTGCTGTCTAAATTATGCATACTTGTTATATTTCCTAATTTAAGAGGACTATGACTATCCACTGGTGCAGAGACTTTGAAGAAGAGAAAAAGGACACTGTTTTGCACAATAGTTTTATAAAAAGTTATTTGATAAGTAAAAAAAGACACATACAAATATGTTAATGCCTTGTGCTTCTATGATTAAATTGAATTAATTCCTGAAAAGTGGTTATTTTCTTAAAGTTCCCCTATGACCATTTTTTTTTGTTTTAAAATATGTTCCCAGTACTGTTTTAATGATGATTATGAAGTTATGAAGTTTTTAACCTAAATCCCACAACCTAAATGTCTTAAAAGCCATTTTTCATGTTGACCTGAAGCCTGTTTTCAAAATCTCCTCTGAGGGGGCGTGGCTTTTGAAGCTGAGCTGAGCAGCCCCGCCCCCCTTCTCCCTCTGATTATGATAGCTCTGTGTCTTGCTAGTGTAAACCCTTAACAATAATAAGTTTGTTTTAAGTATTTTGTGCTTTTCGTATACTGTTTAATATTTTACTAAGTGTTTTAAGTATAGTTTTTAAAAACTAAAATTAAGATAGTATACTCTTTAGGTACAAATTCATAAATTCATGTTAGGTATTCTTGGATTATACTTAGAATTATACTACAAATCTAAATATATTTGCTTATATTTGTCTATATCCATAAACATTTTTTACACAGCATTAAAAGTGAAGTAGTACATTTCCAGTATATTAAAAATGTACACTATATATAACACTATATATATATATATATATATATAAAGTATACTTCAAAGTGTACTTTCATAAACTTTGAGTAAACTTAGATTTATTGCCCGTAAACTAATATTATACTAGAAAGGTTACTTTAAGTATACTTTTTTAAACTAAAAATGGACCAATTTAGTCTCAAGAAGTATACTTTTTAGTAAATTCCCACTTTGGGAAATATTCTTTTCTATACTTAAGTACACTTTAAAACATATACTTGATGTATACTTATTTTTGGTCAGGGAATCTTCACAGCTGCTTCATAAAAACGTCCATCAATCTGGGTAATGTCCAGCCGTATGGTTCTGATCCAGATGTCAGCTGGACGAGGAAGTGAAGATCTTCATGGACAGAACTTCCTCCAAAATCCTGATTCTTTCTCCTTCCAGTTCACCAAAGACTCTTTTAGCTAATTCTCCAATGTTTATTGACTGTGATCAATACATTCAATCATTGGTTTCTCAGAGTTCTTGATAAAATAATCAAAGCTAACATCAAAATGCTCTTTCATTGATTTACAATCCTTTCCAACTGCGGTCAAATGAGCCGCCGTTCACATTTCCGTGGTCACATCAAGAAGCTCCGTGGAGTCTGGTGGAGATTTTCCAGCGTTCTCAGTCCTGCTACCGTAAGTATTGGATGAAACTCACACCAAAAATCCAGTGATGCTGATTTGACCACAGAAATGTGAACGGCGGCTCATTTGACTGCAGTCAATGTGAAGATACCATCTTCTCTTCTCCAGAACCTGCACTAGACACACTAGGAACAGATGAGGGTTTAGTGCATGTGCAGCAGAGCTGTTGTGATGGAAAGAACATCATTCATTCAAAGAATCTGTCTGTGATTGATTTAAAAGGAGAAATACTCGGAAATGCAAAAACGAAACAATTTCTTATTACATTTCACACACGCATGTTAAAAACTCAAATTTCTTTTTGAGAATCTCCGGTTAGACGCCTTCCCTCCTTTTCTGGGGGTAGAACTATCTGTGATGTTGTGAGGTGGACTTGAGGGGGGGGCAGTGGTGGCGCTGCCTGCGAGGCGTCTGGCAGGTGGTGTGTGCTGCATGTAAACCACCAGATGTTTCTGAAACGAGCCACTGGAGGAGGAGGAGGAGGCAGGCGGGCCGCAACAGCAGGCAGAGTGAGCTGATTACCATGGGGGCTTGGATGCCATCCGGAGCCCAGGGCACAGACAGCAGATCTGGCACACACCTGGACTCGGAGACTTGTCCCTTGGACAAAATAAAGCAGATCCTATATGTGCGTGCTGAGACGAGCTGACAGAGCTGCCGAACGGGCGGGCAGGTGCTGTTCCCTCCGAGCGGGCGTTTGGACCGCACAATATTAGTGGCAGGTGTTAACGCCGTCTATGGCGTCACCGTTCAGGCGCACCAGATCAGCCGTCGTCCACCTCCGTCTCCTTTGAAGACGCCGGGGGGACGCCGTGTTCTCTCTGTTTGATCTTCCCAGGCTTTGCCTGTCATGACTGACTGACTGAGTGACTCGGAGATGGGGAAGTTATCTGGTTACCATGGCGACGGCCATTTGCCCAGCCTCTCACCCCGCTCGCTCACTCAGCAGAGGACAGCTCGAGTGCAACACACCCATTTACTCTCTTAAATCTCATCATCTCGCTTCAGTTCCTCCCACCCGGGAACAGATTAATTAACACACACACACTGTGTCCTGACCCCGTCTTCTCACACAAACTCATTACCGCCTCAGACTTGCTCCTGGCCCTCCGACGTTTAGGATACATCAGAGAAACGTTGTGGGAGAACCCGGCGATGACTCACATCTGACAAGCGGAATAAAGCCCTTAACAAAAGACGATAATTGAAAGATGGCATTCAGGCCGGTAGCCATTGATAATGCAAATGAAAAAGGCCGAGCGCTCTTATTAAATATCCTAACGGTTTCACTGATTCCTCGCAGACAGAAAATGATCTCTTGGACTTTTTTCTAGCCCTGCATGTGTTGACAATGCTAACGGCTCGGTGATGGACCTGGGTGGAGGATTGTTGGGGGCGTTAATGAGATAGTTGACACTTTGGGGGTTAATGAGAGGCTGGAGGGAGCGGGCTAAATGATTGGACTTCTGCTCGAATAGGCATTAGAGTGGCTTCTGGGGGGGAGCGGGAAAGGAAATCTGCCGCAGACTATTTTTTAGCGCTGGAACGTAAACTTCCTCCTGCAGTAATAAAGAGGAGATTAGACGTGTTACCCATTGTTGTTTTGTCTCGACTCTCCTTGAAGGATGGATAGTTATAAACGCCGACTCGCCTCAGTGCTCCTAAAACAAAGTCAGGAGGAGGCGGACAGGACAGGGATAGGATAGGACGACAATGAGTCCCCCCTCTTCACAGATCTCCCATCAGCTCTTGTCATCCCTCTAATGAATATCAGTTAAATTGCTCCGTGGATCTGAGGAGTTTGGATGTCAATGTGATTTGTGTGAGTGTGGCGGATGGAGGGGCCCAGACTAATGAAAGGAGAGCCCGGCCTGACAGAGTGATGAGCATCAAGCCCATCAGACCAATCACACAAGGGTGGATGACAACGCCGACAGACAGACAGACAGCCGAGGAGGAGAGACAATCTGTTTAGGGAAGGAAGATGGCTGCCAAAATACTGTAGGATTGCTTTACGGCGCCCCGACGAACGGCTGTAGCTTCCTGGGTTCGTTTGCTTGTTCAAACACTTTAAATCAGGGGCGTCAAATTCAATCGCACAGGGGGCCAAAATCCAAAACACACTTTAGGTCGCGGGCCGACAGGATAAACATTCATTGAACACTCTAAAACTACAATTTTAAAACTTTAAAAGCGTAACTATGTAACGTAATTATGAAGTAGATATATAGCATAACCAGCAATAATGCTAGTGTGAATGCTGTACGCTGAATTTGGCCGCTAAAGATGCTAGTGCTGATAGCTGAAAATACTAAAGTTGATAGCCAGCTAAAATATTAGCTAAATGCCAAATTAGCCTAGCTAAACTTCAAAACAGCCGAAAACACTTTTAAAAAAGCTTAAATTAGCCAAAACAGCTAGCATGTAGCTGAAATCTTTGCTAAACTGCAAAAATCTTAGTAAATGCCAAAAAAGGCTAAAAAAACATTTTTAAAAAAGCCTAAATTAGCAAAAAACAGCCAACATGTAGCTGAAATATTAGCTAAACTTCAAAGCAGCCTTGAAAAAAAGTTAGTAAATGCCAAAATATTCCAAAAAGCTAGTATAAAGTCATTTTTAAAATTTTAAAACAGAAACTTTCTAACATAATCATGAATAATAAAAAGGCATGAACAATATTCCAGAATAACTTAAACCTTAAATAACTTTCAATATTTTACTCTCCATAAAAGTATATTTTGTCAAAATTATACATGTTAAAAATGAGCGCAAGATAACATTAGACCAATAATAACAATAAAATAAAATGATCTGGAGGGCCGGATAGAATTAATTACCCGGAGGGCCGGACCCGGCCCCCAGGCCTTGACTTTGATACATGTACTTTAAATAAAAGTCCCTCCTGCATCCTTCTGCAAAAGATTTCAACAGGTTCGTCGAGGGGCCGTCGGACAGCAAAGAGTTAGCTTTTAATTTACTGTTTTCAACTGTTACCACAATAATTCCACTCGCACTGCTTTTCTCTTTCAGAATCTACTGGAATAATCGTGTTAACGGTTGAAAAGTTAAAGATCTTGTGTTTAAGCATCAGTGACATACTGTCAAGGGAGGCCTCATCTGCAAAATATAGCTTAAAAACTGTGTAAATTACATAAAATGAATATACTTTTTAAAAGAATTTTTTTTTCTATGATTACCCTTTTTGTGTAAGTTTTCAACGTTTTTTCAGTAAAAAAGCACCAAATTTACGAGTTTCCTGTTCAAATACGGCAGACAGTGCTGGGTGAGGCAGCTGTAGCCCCGCCTCCCCAGCGTCTCACAGACTGTAGCGGCAGCTGACGCATGACTGTGTTGTTTTGGTCTTTCTGTCATCATAAAAGATGCTTTATCTTAAAATTACCTAATTCGTCTATCTCTTGCCATCTGTCTGGTTACATTGGTGCCAGTTTATGACTCATTTAGTCTTTTTATCCACTAAAAATGCGCTTTGAAAACACACTAGGTGCAGCAGATAGTCCGCCTACCGTACTGCAGTATTCATGCCACAAGGCAGAGGGCGCTGGTGAGCCCAGAGAGTGTATGTGACGCCGCGGCTAAAGAATAATAGAATTAGTGGCAGCAAGTGGTCAAGTGCAGCCGTCTAATTACTCTTTAAAATTGTTTGGCATCAATTTCTAAATGGAGGATTTCGTTTTTAAACCCCTAAACTCAAGAATTTGTTTGGATTGGTCACTGGTAGTGATCTCCACTGAGACTTTTAACACGAAGAAAGAAAAGGAAAACTTCTACAAACAGGCTTTTCATCTGTTTCTTCAGAAGGAGCTGCACACAGACTTCATTCATAAGTAAAAGTAAGTCAATAACAATCTTGGTGATTTTTTTTTTCAATGCTACAGTTTGTAAATAGAAGAAAAATACTGAAATTAAATTTTAAACTACACACTTTAACTATTGTCAATCAAATGGTGAATAAGCTGCTCTGTCTGGTTCGTATGTCTGTAAATCTGACTGATGATATCAGTGCCTTATAACAGACATAAACCTTGTCTCTGGTGACGTCTCAGATGTTAAAGGGTTAACAAGAAATTGTGTCTCAAAATCTAGAACCAAAAAACTTTTTACACAAGCTGTCAAAAAGGGAAAAAGAAGCTTAAAAGCTGTTAGAATTAATTCAAATTGAAGGTTTTTATAGGAAAAAGAAGCTTAAAAGCTGTTAGAATTAATTCAAATTGAAGGTTTTTATAGCCCAACAATAAGGTTTGTATTTTGTATTTTTTTTATAGTTTTACGAACGTAATTGTTGTTCATTTTGACAATAAACGAGTGTGATAAGTGAAAATGGGAACAAAAGAGAATCTTAGTGCAAGTTGGTCTGTTTTAATAAATCCTCATGAAATCTAAAACCAACACTTCTTCATAGAACATTTTGCTCTAGAATAATACTGAAATCCAGTCTAACTTGTGAATATTTATTGAACTTTCAAACTAAAACTTGAGCCAAAAATTAGTGAAATTTTAGGTTTTTTGAGTTTCAAATCATTTTTTTTCCATTAGAGTTTGGGGCAAAAAGATTTAGATTTATTTTATAATAATTGTCTTATTCCCAGAGCCGACAAAAAAATCTACACTGTGCTGATTTTGATCAAGGGTGATCAAACTACAGCCCACATGTGGCCCATTAAACTATTTAATTTAGCTCAGCAAACTCCAATAAACTATTTGATAATCCTAAATAATGTTTTATTTTCTCTATATTTCAGGTGTGTCTCAGTTGATGGTGCAAAATATAAACATTGACCTCAAAAAGTCATTCTGAATTCATGTTTTTTTTTGTTTATGTGTAATTTCTGAGTCAGACGGGCATTTTTTCCGATCATTCCAACAGCACAAAAATGCAGCATTTCTTTGAGTTTGTCTTTTTCTTTGAGGGACATCATCTCATTGGTGCAGTTGGCACTAAAATGAGAGAAAAAAGTCGCACTCAAAAAATTCCAAATTAGCTACCATGTAGCTAAAATATTAGCTAAATTCCAAATCAGCCTAAAACTCTGAAAAAAGCCTAAATTAGCCAAAACAGCTAGCATGTAACTAAAATGTTAGCTAAATGCCAAAATAACCTAAAAAAACTTTTAAAAATGTCCAAAACACTGGGAGGCGGGCCAAACGTGGAGGAGGGCCAGATCTGGCCCGCGGGCCGTTGGTTGGGGACCCCTGCTATAGAGGTACGGGTCAGAACTGTTTAATGGGTCCATTTTACAATGGAAACGCTCAAAATTCCAGATTAAACCGGATGGTACCGGACTGGAAATGAGGCTATTGACGTATGGTTAGGGACCCCTCCGTGTCACTTTTTGATGTTTTGGGTGTCCTCAACTCGTCATTATGACGGTAGCAGACGCCAGGTGTTGGATAGTAACATGGTACTAGACACAGACCGAACCAGTACCGGTACCCTTACCCTAACCTGGTCCATTACTGCACTCGGTATCAAGTTAAGGTTATGGTCAGGATATGGTGCGGTCCACGTCCTGGTACCGGTTTGCTGCCTGGAGGTTGTTGGGGAGCCTTGATTTAATTGGAACGGCTGGCTCGAGTTAGGGACTCCTAAAATGTCTATTTTTGAGGCGAAGGGTCCTAAACTGTCAAAATGTGACGAGTTGGGAATGAGAACGTGTTGTTCAAAGGTGACGTGATGTCTTCTGACAGCAGGGCAGGAGTCACGAGTCGAGCCAAGTCGGCTTCACCTCGTACCTCTGACCTCCGTCTCTGGACGTGTGACGGCGGTCACATGACGACGCCTGTAAAGGTCAGTGGCCTGTACAAGAAGAAGAAGAAGAACCTCCATCTTTGTTTCTGAAAACAGAAACAAAGTGTGAGCTCAAATGAAAATCCGACGGAAGAGATAAACGGAGACAGAAAGACAAAGTGGTTTAAGGTGATTCCATTTCTGCGTAGTGGGCGCGCCTTGTCATGGGTTGTTCTCCCGCTGCCTCGCAGAGCTGTCAGAGGTGTTTTACTGGGATATCTGACAGATTTGCTAAAGACACTCGATTCAGGGCAGCGCTCTATATATCGTTAGTTTAATGCTCAATGACACGGCCAATTATAGCAAACTCCATGCTCAAATAGTGTGTCAAAACCTGTGTATCAATCCATTAGGTCCTGTCTCCCATCACATTAAGTGGTACCTTTAGCTTTCTGTTCGTAAAGGAAAAATGCTGACGGAAGGGAATATGTGCCAGTTGTGTTCCGAAGAGAACTGATGTCTTTTAAGGAAGGAGCCCCCCCCCCCTCACTACTACCTCCCCCTCATTCTTCCTTCCTTTGTCTTTCTGTCTGCCTTTCACTCACTTACACACCCCAGCCTCAGAGTGCAAAAATGCATAAACAATATATCTGGATAATGGGCCACATTGTTTACTTAGCTCTGAAAATGTATTTGTGTAAAACTCTAAAATGCATTTAGGAGGAATCATTCACTCTGTGTAAAGCTTTGTTGACATTGGGGTGCTCTCAAAGCCGGGGAAGTGTCATAACAACATCATCTATCACTGCTTCAATTGGAATAAGAGGATGTAATGTACACGGCTTGGAACCAACCAGTTCTCCCACTGGCCTCCCTCCGCATCAACCTGAACACCAGAGTGGGTGGGAGTAGGTGTGTGATTTAGAGCGGTTGGTCCTAACGACCTCTCCGTCCTTGTCACGAGGACACAGCCTCAGGGCTCTGGCGTGGAGGATGAGCCTTGGTCGGCCTGGCACCTCGCCTGGCACACGGCGAGGCGACACGTCCGACGGACCGCCTTCACCAAACCCTTTTGATTTGTTGTCATGTTTTTTATTTTTTCAAGTAAAAATACCCTCTGGTCCAGAACCACAATTAAATTAACCTTCAATAGATCAGCGTGAATGAGTGTTACGCCCACACGCCCCTCTTACATAAAGGTGTACATGAAACACGGCTGCCCCGTGGCGGAAACTGCTCTTTTCAACGTGATATTTCTTAGCAAACACATCAATAAGGCGCGATTACAAGGCTGACAAAATTAATCTGAACTGTCATTTCACAGAGTTTGGGTTTGAGAGTGCTCTGATCAAGTTACATTAGTGGAAAGCCACTGGATGATTTGGAGCGGAATCAAAATCCATTAAACTTCCCTTCTGTTTGACAAAGGCATTATCATCAAGACCATTTCCTGTCTGATACAAATGACATTTAAGAATAAATTATAATCTAGTTTCTAAATTTAATGCCTATTATGTGATATCTAAGAAGCTTTATTGCACCAGCAGCTCCTAAAAGAAAGGAGTTTTAGCAGACAATCAGTAATCAATTCTTTCTTTTAGCAGGGACATGCAGCTTCAAACACATTTCAAGTCCTTGAGAAGCCAAATTTATGGTTTTCATTGGTTACTTACTGTACATAAAAGCATCACTTTTCAACACAAACACGTCCAGCACAGCAGCGATTGATCTCTTTTGAGAAGGGGAACGTGTTGAGGAGCGTCCTCGCCGCGTCCAGAATGAAGTGGTCACTGGCTTTTTGAAGGTGCTTCACGTGTGATGTTCATCAAGGGTGACCGTCTCTGTCACGGAGGAGCTTTTAGAGCTCGTTGCCGAAAGGAAATTTATCTGTAAACATCTCACTGAAAAAAATGTTATTTCTGATCAATCACTTAAAGATTAAAATATGTTTTTCATTAATATTCACTGCAAATGTTAATCCTTATTGGGTTGGATCCTTTAATCCAAATTTAGTAATTGGATTTGTTTCTATCTGGTGCTCATCAAGATGTGCACCAGATAGAAACCAGATTTTTTTTTTTAGAAAAAAGCTGGATAGTATTTAGTGA
>NC_050517.1:33775787-33794786 GCF_002922805.2 Oryzias melastigma | reverse complement strand
AAGAGGAACAACAGAAGGGTTAACAGCCTCTTGTGGCTCTGGGGTATCAGGTCACGGACCATTATCCGAGTTACTATATTGCAAAAATACAAGAGGATTTATGAACAAAATAAATAAATCAATTACTTAAATAAATAACCAATCTGTGTTTTATAAAATGTAAAACCATACCATGTTGTAAATATGAAACGATGACTCTTTCCAGGCCTAATCTCAGGTTGTGTCAGTCACCCCAGTTCTGTATACTTCAGCTTTTTCCTATTTCAGTTTTGTTTTGTGTTTTTGCTCCATTAAATCTAAGCTAACTGTGGTGATGACGACACCGGCTCTTTTCTTCAGGATCAACCCGTTTGCTTTGAGAGCTGCTCCTGCAGATAAATGTCTTTAACTTTGAAGCTCACTCAATTATTAAGGTGCATTTTTAAATATGATAAAGGAGCAGAGTATTTCTCTGTGCAGACTCGCTCCAGAGCCTGTCAGGACCGGTTAGCATCAGACTCTAAAACAGTAGGTGTGTGTTTAAGTGTCATTTTCAACAAACAGGATTACAGCCTCTTGGCTTCTCTCCCTGATGCCACTCTCCACTGCCTTTAGTCTTCCATAAACTATGACGCTAAAACCACTCAAAACTCTGTCGTCCTGCACACGATGTCATACTTACTGTTAGGAAGGTGATTTATTCGTTTGCATCAAATATGCATCACATTTACAAATAAAATTAAGAAACAGCAGTCTCTAAGATTCACGAAACTCTCATTGTGTCACCCTTTCAATGTTGAGCTAATGTGGAAAAATCTGAGCTTTTTGTACATCGGTTTGTTTTTTTTTTGTTTGTTTGTTTCCTGCAAAACAATTACAAAAACAAAACAATACAACATTCAAACCTGTTTTTTTTACATGTGACAGCTACATAAAGGGAAGAAGAAACATGTTATTTCCTCTTTTAAAAATAAACCTTTTTCTTTTTTTCCCTCAAAAACAATAAATAAAAAAGAAAAAAATCAATGGATTAATTTAGTTTAAATACATAATATATCCATGAAAATAAACAACTAACATTTTTATAGTTCACATTTTTGAATATAACATTTTTCAAACGTGTTTATTGATTTAGCCTCTTTGGTTTGTGGTTGAAGGTCATTCCATCTCCTGGTTTCTGCGTTGAAACACGTCTTTATTTAATTTCAGTTCTAAATTGAGGTTTCTTGAAAAAAATATATTTTCTTTCAAATTGGAAATTAATCCATCTAAAAGAAAAATCTGTCTGAAAACAGAGTTTGTATGTGTTGGTTTAATGTTTCCCCTAAACTAGTGCTAGCATACTAAGTTAGCTTAGCTCATAAATGTAACCTCTGACCTCAGAGGAGGCTGAGAACGAAGCCTAAAGGGGGTCAGCCTCAGTTTAAAAACATTTACTTTCCAAATTTGAGCGACTGGGCGATTACAGAAAAAAATGAGTTTTTATTCAGTCAACCAACCTGTTTGATTTGTTTTGTATAATGGAGTCAATGTGGAGTTGCTTTCATTTTAAACCAGCCTCTAGTGGTCCATTGAGGAACTGCAACATGTGGTACATCTGATGTATGCTTTTATTTGTAGTTGTTTAGATTATTGTAATGTCCCGCTCTCTGGTTTACCTAAAAAATCTCTTTCAAATTTACAATTATTGCAGAACTCAACGGTGCGGGTTCTGACGAGGACCGGGGGGCGGGGCACATTGTTGGGTTTGGGTTTTTATTTGAACTTTTGTGTTTTCTGTTTTTAATTGTAAAGCGCTTCGAGCTACAGATTTATGACTAAATGCAAAGAAAAGAAAAAAAAAGCAGAAGGCTAAAACAGACGAAATACTAAATTCTGTCTTGAAACTGAATTACTAATAAAGTTTTAGTTCGGGGGGGTCATCCTGAGTTTTCATCTTTACATTTAGCTACAAAAGCAGTTATAATAACAACTCAGTTTTAACACTTTTAAAATAACTTTTAGTATTATTGTTGGGTCACATTTTAAAATGATATTTAAACTTCTTATTTATTTATCTAAAATGTCATATATTGTAAAAAGAATATTTAAAGACATTTTTTATTTAAAATCTATGTCCCTGTTGAACACGTTAAAGCCGTATTTCTCTAAATCACAAGGTGGCATTTAATTCAGAACTTTAGATCTTTGCGTTACGCTAATATTTTAGCATCATGCTAGCTTTTTTTGGCTAATTTGACATCTGGGTTTTTTTGGGCTAATTTTGAGCTAGAATAATAATTTTTACAACACGTTAGTTTGATGGCAAATTTGGCATCAATTTAGATTTTTTGGTTATTTTTTGCGTTAAGCTAATATTTTAGCAACATGTCAGCTTTTTGGCTAATTTGACATTTATTGAGATTTTTTGGGATAATTTTGCGTAAAGCTAGTATTTTAGCAACATGCAAGCTTTTTTTGGCTAATTTGGCTTCTACTGGGGTTTTTTGGGCTGATTTTGAGCTAAGATAATATATTGGCAACATGTTAGCTTGATGGCCAATTTGGGATCTTCTGAGATTGTCTTGGTTAATTTTTACGTTAAGCTAGTATTTTAGCCACATGTTAGCTTTTTGGCTAATTTGGCATCTACTTAAATTGTCTTGTTACATTTTTGCTTTAAGCTAGTATTTTAGCAACATGCTAGCTTTTTTGCCAATTTGGCATCTACTAAGGATTTTGGGGCTTTTTAGCAGGTAAGCTAACATTTGAGCAAAATACTCACTTTTTTGGCTAATTCAGCATCGACTGAGGTCTTGGGCTAAATCTAAGTTCGCATTTTGAAATTTTTTCTGATTTTTAAAAAAAAAATCAAGAAATTCTTTAAATTCTGTGTGCACTTAATGCAATGTCTGCATTTTTAAGTCCTTTTGCAATTTTATAAGTATGCACATAGCTTTAGCTTTTTCAGCAAATTCCCTTCAGCATCTACAGTAAATGTTTATAGCAAATTGCATTCACGCTAACATTATCTAGTTAGAAATACATTCAGGCATCACTATATTAAGTGAGAAATTCAATCATGTTTTATTTAAAAAGAAATGATTTATAGATCATTTTCAATAACAAAAAAAACCTCAGAATCTGACTTGAAGGCGAATGATTTCCAGGTATTTTGTTTGTAATAATAGCAGCGCCGTTCCCGTCTGTCTTCTGTGTCCTTCACCAGCGAATCTTGACAACTCTGTCCAGAGGAGGCAGGCAGACTCAGGACGTGTGCTTCTCTGTTTCACAGAGACGTGGCAGAGATTTTGACATGAGCTGTCAGGATAATCTGACATGACAAGCCTCATGTTTTATCAGAGCTTTGGAAAAAAAAAAAAAAAGTGCCATCGTCGCTCTGACTTGTGTTTTCTGCACATCATTCTGTCTCCTCCTCGACGGCGAAGCTTTGCATAGGTGGCACTGAAATGAAATGTCCTGTACAACAGATGAAAGAGGGGAGAAAAGGAAAGAAGGACAGACGGAGGGAAAGAGGAGTCATGCCCGTGACCTCTTCGGCCGTGAGTGTGTCTGGAGCTGGCAGGGGACGCGATGGAGAGTGACACTCCTGGTTGGAGCTGCCAAACTGCCACTTCCTGTCGTCTTTATTCACACATAGCAGGAGTTGAGGCTGGACGTTTGAAGTGCAGAGAACAGACATGTGTCTCCTTGTACGGCCGTCCCTTCTGACGGTCGTTATGGAGGCTGCGCCGCCAAAAAGGAGCGGCAAATCTGCCCAACGAGGACGTGGAAAAACAGACAGGCGTCTACCTCCGACAGCCGGCTGCAACCTGAGGATCCGGAGACACGTGCAGCTCTTCATCATTCCTTTGAAGCAGAGATTTTAGGAAGAATGAAAACAAGCTGAATTAAAAGTAGATTTTTTTTAGTTACGTTTTTCATTTATGTTTTGATCTTTAACGTATCCGATAACTGAATTTTATTATAGTGAAAGTAGTTTATCATTTCTAGAATGAACTAAACCCTTATTAGAAGTCTGTCAGCCAATCACATCAGTTGTTCACAATGACACAGGAAAGCCTCTGACCCCCCCCCATTAATGTTGTTTTTATTCAATTTTTTTGCCTTAAATTTTAGGTTTAAAAAAAAGGTTATATAATATAATTGTGACATTCAGTGTTATATATCGTTGGGATATTTTAAATATTATTTATTGGAAATGTTTTTTTACACATTTTGCTAGTTTTTTAACCTTTTTTTTGGTTTGTTTTTGGATTTAAACACTAATCTTGTACACTTTAGATATTTGCTAAAAAACATAAATTTTAGTGCAATAAAAATGAGGCGACATTTAACATCTGAATTCAGTATTCTGAGCATTTTCAGGTTTATTGTGTAATTTAATGAAATATATGTGAAAAAAAGTGGATATCAAGTATCACCACAAAAATAAAACAGTCTTGATGATAAAATACTGGATTAAAAGTTTAAAGTAGTAAATAACACTTAAAGAGGCTCCAGACCTTTAAGGGTTAAAGGCCATATTTGTATTTTTCGGCGCACCACAGTGATAATGCAGGTAAATCTGCTGCAGCAGCAGGAGGATCTGATCCAGGAGATGTACTTTATTTTGAAAGGAACATGTATTTCCTGCTGTTAAAAGTAAAAAAGTAAAATCTTTAGATTAGATTACATTACATTAGAATAGAATATCACAAAATAGAATAGATTTGATTAAATTAGAATAGATTTTGTTAGATTAGATTAGATTAGATTAGAACAGATTAAATTAGAATAGATTAAATTAGATTAGATTAAACTAGAATAGATTAGATTAGAATGGAATAGAATAGAATAGATTAGATTAAATTAAAATAGATTGGATTAGATCAGAATGGATTAGATTAGAATAGATTGAATTAGATTGAATTACATTAGATTAGATAAGAATAGATTAGAAATGGATTGGATTAGATTAGATTAGAAATGGTTTATTTCAAGCAATCAAGGCAAGAGTAATGCATAAACAATACAATAAACAGGTTTATATCCATACAAAAATGTGTCAAACAAAGGATTATCAGGATTATTATGTATAAAAAAAAAAATACTAGTTTAATTCAAGTATTGAAAGTATTTAAAGGTTAAATTTCATAATTGAAAAGCTACGACTGAGTATTAGGCCACCAAACAAAATTATTACGTTTTTTTCTTGTGAATTTACAAGTTTTAAAGTCGTAATAAAATATATATATATATATATATTAACTGGCCCTAATACTGTGCCGTAGAAAGGCTGAATGGTCATAAATATCAATATAAATACACAAATATAGTTTTTTTTTTTTTTTTTTTTTTTTAGCTGAGATTTCATGGCTCTGACTGGGTTTAGGTGCTTTTAGCCCTGAAGTACCACTCCGATCATCTTCTAATCTGTTTCCAAAGCGTTGGTAGTGGTCTTTTAATTATGATGATGTTGTTTTTAACAACAACAACAAAAAAGTGTCATCTTTTTCGGACATAGTTTCTGCAGAGCGGCAGGAGTTCATTGGGAATTCCCCTCTGAGTCGTGGGTGGAACTGTTGGCAAGGAAGTAAGCCTCTGCTGATATCCCATCATCTCGTTTACACTCTCCCTCGCTAGCTTACAGTAGTCACACCCTCAGTCTAACATTAGCGGAGCAACAACTGGATTTCAGCTCAGAAGAGGAAAACAAAGACGTTCATGGATATATTTGTGTATCAGAATATGCCCAGCAGGGAGCTCGTTGGTTGTTGTTGCCATTCCTTTAAGCTTTTTCCAACATTATTTTTTGTCTGCTTCTGATTCACAGTGATTTGTATAAGTAAATGTCCTTATCATCAAAGAAAATGCCACCAGAACATACTAAAAACACCATAAACTGTTGCAGCCTGCTGATCCAGGACATGATGTTATTTTTCTTAGCAGACGACTGAAAGGTGAAACTTTCTTTTTTGTGGTTGTTTGTCATTTTTTTCTGCTGTTTGATTGGATTTGCGACTCCTCTGTGGCTCCGTTTGATCAAATTGCTGTAAAATTGGAAAGATTGGACTCATAATTTTGATGTTTTGTGTTGACTAACGCTGTAACTTTGTTAGAATCAAGTTTGTCACTCTGTCCTCTCCTGCTCTTTCTTTTAATGGCTTTGTTTTTCTCGTCCCCAATAACGCTGGTGGCCGAGAAGGGTCACTTTAACCAATACAAATAAGATTCAAAGTCATGTGTCCTGCTGCAGGTTTTCAATGAGTTCTGTCCCCTCAGGTGGAGTTTGTTTTATTTCTCTGATATTCTTTGTCTCGCCACTATATTCATCTCTGTTTCTGCTCTTTCCTCCTTTTCCTGTCTCTCTGCATCGACACACACGCACGCATTATCCTTGGGCTATTACCAGGATAAGTCAATTTGATCCATCCAAGGCAGTGGATGTCATTTTATTCATATATTTTCAAGCCTAGTGACTTTATTAAAGGCTACTGCTTCAATCTATCCTGAATGGATGAATGCACGCACTGATGAAACACGGGGAAAAAATGAGGCCCACACAGCCTGAAATGACCACAGCCAATCAGCCTGTCATTTCCCAACATGTTCTCCAATTCGGGGTTTTATATGCAATCCCAAACAGCTTGGTGATGCTGAAGCTTTTGGCACAATGTTTCCTATTCATCTGTGAGTGAAGAGACACAGAACTGCCCGCCCGCCCGCCCTCCAATGACAAGAGAATGGCTGTTGAGACTTCAAGCTTGGTGGGGGGGATGAGATGTTGCCGTCAGTGGAGCCACAGAGCAGAGAAAGTTGGAGAAGAGACAAAAATGTGTCTGTTCATGCCAACTGGTGTCCTGACCCTCCTACAGGCTGCCGTTGCCTTCTGTCAGAAGAGGGAATTAAAGGGCCACTCACCAGACACGGACGTTTCCGTGTCTCCTCCAGCCGGATTCTCCGTCAACCTGCTCCTCCCCTGGTCGGCTCCCACGCCGCTCAGGAGCGCCGTAATTAATGTTCACGCGGGAACAAAGTCGGCCCTGTTTCCGTAAGGTGAGTTAGAGCAGGGGTGTCAAAGTCAATCGCACAGGGGGCCAAAATCCAAAACACATCTTAGGTCGCGGACCGAACAGGATAAACATTTATTGAAGACACTAAAACTAAAGTTTTAATACTTTAAAACCGTAACTTTTTAACATATTTATGAACTACATATATAACATTACCTATAATGCTAGTGTGAATGCTGTAAGCTGAATTTGGCCGCTGAAGACACTGAAATTAATAGCTGAAAATGCTGAAGCTAATAGCTAAAAAAGCTGAAATTGATAGATAAAAACGCTGAAGCTATTAGCTGAAAATGTTGAAGTTATTTGCTGAAAACACTGAAGTCAACAGCTAAAAACGCTGAAGCTAACAGATAAAAATGCTGAAGCTGATAGCTGAAAACGCTGAAGATGAAAGCTGAAAATGCTGAAGTTAATAGCTAAAGATTCTGAAGCTGATAGCTAAAATTTTTAAAGTTAATGGCTAAAAATACTGCAGCTATACCTGATAACACTGAAGTCAGTAGCTGAAAATCCTGAAGTTATTAGCTAAAAAGTGATGAAGCTGATAGCTAAAAACGCTGAAGTCCATCCATCCATCTTCTTGACCGCTTCTTCCCTTTCGGGGTCGCGGGGTGCCGGAGCCTATCCCGGCTACTGATGGGCGAAGGCGGGGTACACCCTGGACAGGTCGCCAGTCTGTCGCAGGGCCTCAATCACACACATTCACTCTCACATTCACACCTAGGGGCAATTTAGAGTCACCAATTAACCTACGAAGCATGTTTTTGGACGGTGGGAGGAAGCCGGAGTCCCCGGTGAAAACCCACGCATGCACGGGGAGAACATGCAAACTCCACACAGAAAGGTCCCAGCTGGGATTCGAACCGGGACCTTCTTGCTGTGAGGCAAGAGCGCTAACCACTGCGCCACCGTGCAGCCCAACGCTGAAGTCATTAGCTGAAAATGCCGAAGTTAATAGATGAAAATGCTGAAGCTAATAGATGAATACACTGAAGATGAAAACGTAAAATGCTTAAGTTTAAAGCCAAAAAAAGCTGAAGCTAATTGCTAAAAAAGCTGAAGCTGATTGCTAAAAACGCTGAAGTTAATAGCTAAAAAATGCTGAAGCTGATAGGTAAAAAATGCTGAAGTTGATAGCTAAAAAAATGCTGAAGCTAACATCTGAAAAAGCTGAAGTTGATAGCTGAAAACATTGAAGCTGACCGATAGCTGAAATATTAACTAAATGCCAAATTAGCCTAAAAAAACTACAGAAAAAAACCTAGGCTAGTCAAAACAGCTAGCATGTAGCTGAAAAAAATAGCTAAACTTCGAAATAGCCTAAAAAAACTAAATTAGCCAAAACAGCTAGCATGTAGCTGAAATATCATCTAAACTTCAAAGTAACCTAAAAAATCTTAGTAAATGCCAAAATAGTCCATAAAGCTGCAGAACACCAATTTTTAAAACTTTAAAACTGTAACTTCTTAACATAATTATGAAAAAACAGGAATATTATTCCAGAACAAATCAACTTAAACCTTAAATATTTTTCAATATTTTACTCTCCATAAAAATATATTACACAAGTTAGAAATAAGCGCAAGATAACATCAGGCCACTAATAACAATAAAATGAAAAGATCTGGAGGGCCGGATCCGGCCCCCGGGCCTTGACTTTGACGCATGAGTTAAAGAGAAACTAGAGATGCAGTCGACTGCATTTCCAGGGAGAGGGGGTCATGTGGAGTTCAGACTGAGAACATTGACTGATGGTTGAAGAGGGACTCTGCTGTCTGCTGCTGCACCTCCAAGACTCAACCTCAGAGGCTGGCAGTGAAAAGGCCAGGGCGAGCTGTGACTGCAGCGACGGCGGCGAGGGCCCAACCTCAGCCTCAGTCGAGCGCTTCAGCGCTGACAGAGTCTGAAAAGGAAATTCCAGCCCACATAAACTCATCAGCTTCTGTATGAAATGAGGATGTCTACGCACAAATAGAAAGTCACATCTCTTCAATTTTGACCTCAACAGAAATCTTTCTCTGGCTTATTAGTCTTCGTTTTCAGGGAACACTAATCTAGATTTGATTAATTTAACCATATATATTAAATTATATTGTGTTGACTGACACAGTAAAGGCCCTTTTACCAGAACAGAATTGACCAAATCCTAACAGTCAAAATGGATCGGAGTGAAGGAGACTCATAACAAGCTGTTGTAACTTTTTTTTTTTAGTATTTTTATCTTTTTACCATTTACATTCTTATTTTTAATTGTAAATTCTAGATTTCATTGGAGGATTTGCACTTTAATAGTTTTAAATTAGCTGTAATTTCTTCTTTTTACGACAAAATGTAGCATTTTTATATGTTAGTTGTTTTTTTAATGACCAAATAATAATGTTCAACTACAGCATGGGTCTGCAGCCTGTGGCTCCAGAGCCACGTCTGCCCTCCATCGTGGCTCTCTGGATAAAGGAAAACACAAAGGTTATATTTTTAAAAAAAGTAACTGAAAAGTAAAGTAAAAAAAAAAAAACTTATCATTCTGAAAGCCTCCAAAGCACAATAGCCATCGTGGTTTATAATCGAGAACTAAACATTTTTGACAAATTCCTGTGTTTTAAGTGAATCTCATGGTTCAAAAAAATACATTTAATTTGCTCTGTTTTAATTTTAGACGTGTTTATGAATTTCTGGCTCAGAAGCACCACTAATGTTAAAAAATATACAAATATTTTTTACGTTGCTGAAATTATACCACCTACCACTAGATTCTGATCCATCAAGATGATCCTATGTGACACAGGAAGTCTTTTATTTTGAAAGGAAGTCTTGTGAACCTCTGTTAAAAGTATAAGAATTTTCTCTTAAAGTTTGTTCTATTTATGCCAAAAAAGAATAGTTTATTTATATTTTTTATAAAAAATAAAAAATAAAAATTTTAAATTTTGAATAAATTTGAGTTGATTTTCTGTTTTATTTTGTAAGTTTGGTCATTTGAGTTTCGGTCGTCTCACCAGGTTCCAGTTTTTCATCTCATTATCCTCCTCTGATGATAATCTGAGAGATTTCTGCGTGTTTTTCTGCTGTTTAGTTCTCTGTACAAATTTTACTGTATTTGTTTTATACTTTGAATATGAAGTTGATTGTTGATCCTGCATTTGTTTCTTCTGTCCTCCACTTCAGCAGGAAGTAATCCTCTAAATTCCTGCTTTTTTTATGGAAAAAGTTGAGGCCAAAAGGTGATTAAAAAAGTTCAGCAGAAAAGTTTGGAACTAAAGTATTTGATTTCAATGCATAGCCTCCCTGAAAGAGTAAATCACTGACACATTTTCCGATTTCCTGTTTGGTTTGACAGCAGGGCGCTGCAGTTCCCAAGTTTACCACTAGAGGCTGAATCAATTTCTTGAAAACTGGAAAATGGCGTCCATGCCAGCAGTGATGAGTCAGCAGAAAAGAGTTTAAAGACAGTTTCTATGCTGTTGAGCCTCCATTCAACTGGTAAGTTGTATTTTTGTGTTTAGTGAAGACGACGTGTAAATATTTACTCTGTTTACTCATTTTATCTAGCAGGCTAACGGCTAAGCTAACGTTGCTAAACTTTACCTTCAGCATGAGATTGTTTTACGTTTTTCCTTCATTTTCTAAATGTCAATATTACATGTGAATGAAATGAATACTAAAGTAAAAGAAGAAGGTTTATGGGATTTGGTACTAATTATGCTGAGGTCTCCAGGAAAGACCAACAAGATGTGGCTATTTTTGGACCATGCTAGCATGATTCTGTGTTTTATTTGGCTGTTTTAGTTTTATTGTGTTTACTAGAAACACAAACACACATCTGCCTGTTAGAGATAAATGTCTTTACCTGAGCTCACTGCTTCTTTTGGGTCATTTAAATAGTCCAGTCTCTGTGATTCTCCTAACACTAGTTCTACAAATATACATTTATGTGTTACAGAAATCTGTAGAAGTTAATAGGCAGAAAGATTACATTTGTAATATTTGAGTTTTAATTACTTAAAGAACATTTATTAGACTAGGAGGTTTGCCCATCACTCCTGTTCCTGGTGATATCTATGAAAAATGTTGGGAATATAATACATGGGATGTAGAACTGCTGAGAAAACAGTCATCGATGCAAAAACCACGTCCATCCAGACTCGTTACATTATTTACTCTGTGAAATCATTTAGTCAAATGTTTTTTTTAACAAGGAAAAGTCTTAGGATTGGAAATAAAAATGATGAATAAACTCTGATCAGAGTCGGAAATGTAGAGATAAATGTCCGTGAATCTAAAGGCAAAAGTATGATTGTGATTGGAGGAGAAGAAAAGGTCATTTGGCTATTGGTTCTAATTGATGATGGCGGCGTGATATAACAACCTAGAAGACCTATAAGGTAGATCTTCTTTATCAAAATTGCTCCAAAGCTTCACCACTGCTTTAGAACGTTTCTGTCTAACAATTTAAGACAAATTCTTTTTTTTTTTTTTATATAAAACTACGGTAGCCCTTAAGTGCAAATAATATCAACAAATCACTCAATGCAGAAAATATATTAAAGATCACAACAACAATTAAATAGCAGAACAGACAATAAACAAAAAAAAACCCATTAAATTTGGGAAATAAAAACAAAATTCTAGAAATTAAACGTAAAAAAATATAATTCCCGGAAATCAAAAGGAAATGCTGAAAAATTAAATAAAATGAGAAACCAAAAAATGTTGGAATAATGGAACATCGCTGATTAGAAGATGATCTTAATAATCTTTTTGCTCACCTTTTCCACCGTGTTATTTTGAATGAAGCACCTTAAAGACTTTCTTTGGTGTTTTTTTTACACTATTAAATGTTCTTGTAGTATTTTTCTGAAGCTGGAGGCAAATATGAAGAAAATTGAGCCCAAATGAGCATTTCTGAGTATTTATTTATTCAAATTGTTGTGAGTCAGGAGCAGACAAAAACAGGCTGTTTTTATATTTGTGATGTAGAAAACACACTGGGCGGAGCCACAAGCTTCCTGCTCCGATCTCTCGGAAACGAGGAGAGGAAGGGGGGCGGGGTTCCTCTGCAACAACAGTCCCGCCCACAACTCAGATAAATTCCTAATGTACTCCTGCCGCTCTGCAGAAACTATGTCCTAGAAAACAACAGAAATTTATAAATTTTGGCTAAAAATAGCATCATCGTTAAAAGTCCACTTGGAAACATTTTGAAATGGATCAAAAATGATCTGAATTAGACTTTAAATTAAAAACATAAATGTTTCTGCTCCCCAATAATCTTTTGACATTTCATTTTGATTTCTGGAAATGACTTTAGTTTCCAAAATGTTTTTATTTTTTACTTTCTGCTCTTTTGTTTTGATGTCTAAACTGTAATGTTGTTTTGCTTTTTTAATTCTTTTGGGATCTTTTATATGTTTTTGCGTTGAGTAATTGGTTGATGTGATTTGGACCTGCAGGGCCACCATATAATACAGAACAAAATGCATTTATTTGACTCACCTGTCCGTCCTGAATGCGCTCCCAGAGAATTAAAACAGTTGTTTTTCAAAGACATGATTGAAACGGAGGATATTTTTTTGAGTTGTTAGCTCTGAGGTCATGGATGACTTCCAGTTTGATCCTACATCTCATTCAGGTGTTTGCCTGTTGGATGTTCTGTGAGGAACACAGCGGTCTTAACGAGGACATGTTTCCGTTTCCTGCTGTCTGTGGAAAATGCGGTTGTCTAATAGACATATCGACTGGCAGAATTCATTTAATACAAAAGCGTATGAGCATCAGGCTGCTACCGATGGCTTTAGTTAGTTCTGTCAGGAGTTAATTATTGTAAGAGGAAAAAGAGGAAAAAATCCCAGTTTTACTGCATTTAAGCAGTTACTTTATTTTCTGACATCATAGAGTTTTATTTAAATGAAACTTTAAATGATCCACACAGAAAAAATCATTATCATATATTGAAGTCCCACTCCTAACATTTTCTTGATTTAGTTTCTAAGCGTTCCTAGTGATCTTCTAACTATGATGATGCCATTTTTGGATAAAATGTATACATTTGTGTTGTTTTCTAGGACATAGTTTCTGCAGAACGGCAGGAGTTCATTAGAAATTCACCTCTGAATTGTGGCCAGAAATGATATCCCATCATCCTTTTGTTTACACTTTCTCCCGCTAGCTTACAGCCCCCACAAGCTAACATTAGCGATGCAACACTTTCGGCGCTAACCAGCCAAACAGTTTATATCCGGATTCCAAACATAGAAAACAGAGACGTTCATGGATCTACTTGTCTATAAATTGATACATCAAAATGGGGCGGGGCTAGAAGGTTGTGGCCCCACTTAGCATATTTTCAAACAGCATTTTTTTTGTTTGGTCCTGATTCACAACGAATAAAATAAATGATCAGAAATTTAATTTTGAGCTTAATTTTTTTAAGATATGTGACAAGAACTTGTTAAAAACTAGGAATGGGTTGATAAATTTGATTCATCGATTTTAATCCTAATAGATCAATTTATAAAAATATAAATCAATTTAGCACATAAAACAAAAGTCCACTAGCTTGATGCTAACATTTAATGGAATTTCCCATAGGACGGCTAATGCTAATGCTCAGTCGACGTAAACATACATTGGTGACTAAATAAACATCTTTATAGGAATTTTCCAAACTCTTTTAAGGGATTATTTTATAAAGTAACAATTTGTGGTCTAAAACATAATTTTTTGTCTTCTTCTTCTGGAATAAGGTGTAAAGCTATAGCGTGATCGCCACCTAGTGGCCAAACAAAAATGCCGTCCAGGAGAAGCAGAACAATGTTTACAATGTTAATGATCTGAAAATTTTTGATAGAACTTCTCCTTTAGAGAATCCATGAAACACTGTATGATATTAACAATCTCATTATTTCACTAATAATTTTTACTGTATGTGAACTGCGTCAGATTAATCTAAACATATTCAAATCATGTAGTAGATTATTAACGTATTTCTAAACAAATGTGTATAAATGCGTAAATTCTAATTGAATTGAATTGAAGAATTGAAAAAAAAAATTGATTCAGGCTCTTATGAATCAAATCAAATCTTTTCTGGAAATTCTAATTGATATTTAGCCCGATTAAAAACCCCATTTCCATTGGAGTGGGTCTTTTTGCTGAAAACAATAGGAACCATTCCCAAATTCCTCCTGAATTTGCGCCGACTATCAGAGCGGTATCGTTTTGCAAACCTCTGTGGTAATGTTGTCAGGATTCTTTCTGTGAAGTGGCCCCAGCCATAAAACAACTGTGACGTGAGTGATTGATCCAGCAATGAGGATGGCAATACTCCTCTGCATCAATATGAAGGCAGCCTGCGGGACTGGAGCCCTTTCAGACAGCTCTCTGTTTCTCCTCAGAGGAAAAATCCATACACAATTGATGGCAGTTCAAAGAGAGGCTTTATTGTGGGATATCAAATAAAACATCAGAGAACACAGAAAGGGGGGAGAGATAGCATGAAAGAGTGGATGCGAGAGAGTGAGAGGACGACAGACAGACCGATCTGCATTTTGCTTTATCTCTTTTTTGCACCTGAATGGTAATGAACTGGCTCAGATGGAACGGAGAGACCTCATCATTTCCACAGGACTGCAAACAGCATGCAGATGTCAGCAGTATCTATGGCACAATTACACCGGATGATCCTACAACAAGAATGCTATGCAGATACAGCCACCAGGTTACCGCGCGCCACAGAAGACAACTTAGATAGGCCGGCCAAGGTGTTAAGTATTTATAGGGTTATTTCAGGGCACCGGAGCGAATGGAAACAAGAGAGATATGGGTTGTTTCCTGTCTGTTCTCTGCGGTCCTGCCTCCAGCGAGCCCTGTTATGATTTCATCAGCACTGCTTCTAATCCACTTACTTAATGAAATACATAATTAACACGGCTTAATTGTGGTGGGGACGGCTTTGGAATCATTTCCTGTGGCCGTTGTTGCTGTAATTGAAAGTGTTCTTCACACCCAATCAAGACCTTTGAATTGAAACAGAAGACGTTTGTTGGTTTTCCTTTAATTAGTTCTTTTGTTTGGCGGAATAGGACATCCTTTGCTCTAATTTTTGTCTCGGGCGTCTCGTTGCTTTTAGAAAAGAAGCATGTATTTCCTCCTTCAATAAAACTTAAGTGTCAGATCATTTAAATTGCGTCCTCTTTCAGTGTAATTGCATTCTTTCATACAGGGGGCTGAGCCAGCGTGTAGCACAGCTCTGCTATTTATAATATTTAAATGAATATTAATAAAACCGGCCACACATAACAACTCTTATTTTATTTCATTGAGGGCTGTCTCGCATAAACATTTATTATTTGCTTTATCGTTTTTTCTGGAGGTGTTTTTTTTTAACATTTTTAAAGATCTGTTAGAGTAAATTCAGTCAACATTTTGACAAAACATTTGAACCCTGAATTCAGGGGTGTCGAACTCGATCACACAGGGGGCCCAAAATCCAAAATACAGCTTAGGTTGTGGGCTGAACAGGATAAACATTTATTGAACACTTTAAAACTACATTTAAAAAAATTTTAAACCATAACTTTTTAACATAATTATGAACAAGATATAAAGCATTACCTCCGATGCTGTAAGCTGAATTTGGGTGCTGAAGATGCTAGTGCTGATAGCTGAAAATGTTGAAATTGATAGCTAAAAATGCAGAAGCTGAAAGCTAAAAATGCTAAAATTGATAGCCAGCTAACATATTGGCTAAATGCCAAATTAGCCACCAAAAAAAACCCTGTAGGTTAACCAAAACAGCTAGCATGTAGCTGAAAAAATAGCTAAATTTCAAAATATCCTAAAAAAACCCCCCCCAAAAAAACAACGTTTAAATTAGCCAAAGCAGCTAGTGTGTAAATATTAGCCTAACTCCAAAATAGCCTACAAACTTTTAAAGAGCCTAAATTAGCCAAAACAGCTAGCATGTGGCTGAAATATTAGCTAAACTCCAAAAAAGCCTAAAAATCTTAGTAAATGCCAAAATAACCCAAAAAGCTAGCAGAATGCCAATTTTTTAAACTTTAAAACTGTAACTTTTTAACATAATTAGGAATAATAAAAAGGCAGGATTATTATTCCAGAATAAATCAATTTAAACCTTAAATAATTTTAAATATTTTAATCTCCATAAAAAATATATTTGGTCAAAATTATACAAGTTGAAACTGAGTGCAAGATAACAATATTAATAACAATAAAATATTATATAAAAAAAATTACCCGGTGTGTTAAAGTGTTAATATATATAGATCTGATTTCACAGCATCCATTTTAATGGTACAAAATCTAAAGATATTGTAAAGATTATCATTGATAAACAGAATTCAGGGAAGTCTAAATAAAACTTTGTGTTCTGGCAGTTGAGTTCTTGGACGTTGTGGAACAGAAGATCAGAACCATAGAGAAGATCTCCCAGAATCCATGATTGTGATAAACATTGAAGAATTTCAAAGGTAAGAAAAGTAATGGTTGGAAATTGAGACTGTTTAGCTGTTGGTTCAAGGATGAGTCAGATTAGTGTAAAAGTTACAGCTGTCTAGAATTCCTAGAAAGCAAAACAATAGATTAACATGAGAAACATGCACATTTTCGGGGGATTGACCCGTTCCAGTTCTGCTGGTTCTTTGTTGTCCGGGTCATAGAGAGGTTGGGGAGTGCAGGTGTCTTCCAGTTCCCTTGATGCTTGTACGACCACCTCAAGGAACGTCATGAAAATGAAATGTAATATTGTCATGTATCTTTGTAGAACGTGTCTGTAAGTGTATCATGAAGTATTTGTAAAAATAATGGAAGTTGTACACTCATAAAATATATTGGTGATGCTGTTGTACCGTCTATTTACGCCACACTGTAGTCATTAATAACCTACAAGTACTAGCTACTTATTGATTTCACACAAATGGACCATGTATAGGATGTGCACGTGATCCGTGATCCGTGATCCGTTCGTTGGATGTCCACACAAGCTAGATTGGGGAAAAAAAATAAAAAAAATCATGAAATGCCAGCATCTCACCTACTGACCCTTACATGTTGTAGAAGTGCTTTTGCCCGCAGCATGCCCATAGATAAAATTGTCCATGAACATTTTCTCAATACAGGTTCACTGCACAGTCTACCACCTTGATATTGCTTGTAAAGTCACCTGCGTACCCCGTATAGGTTTGCCCATCTTTACCCACAAACGGCCCGTATCCACACTTAGGGGTAGTTGGGACTCAGGTATTAGTCTGTGACATTTCCTGTGCAGGTTTGCAATCTGGTTGGATGTTTTGAACAAAAATAAAAGACTGCTACCGTTTTTACTACAAGCATATTCAAAAATATATTTTTTAATTAATTGATACCCTCACTGTAACGTGTTTCATCTTCACATTCACAGTGTTGCATTTTCGTGATTTTTTTTTTTTTGCACCTTTTTTTTCTCAGTGCATTGTTTTCTGCATCCTGATTGGCTGTTGACCTAGTCAATCAAATCTCCCCCCCTGTACAAAGTGTGTCCAGTTCGTTAAATCTACATATATCTTCAGATCTTCAAGAGAATCTGGCTGCTCCGCCGGAGCCGGCCGCAACAAAAATATAGTTTTAAGCTTTCAACCTTTTTCTCTTTTTTTTTTACCCTTTTTGCTGTTTTTTTCTCTCTGTGACACTCTGTCACAGAAAAAAAAAAAAAAAACGGCATTTCGCGGCTCCAATCACCTGATTCACGTAGAAAAAAGCTGTTACAGTTTATTCTCATTCGAAGGCGTAAAAGCTGATAGCTGAAAGGTTTTAAATATCATTTTGAAAGGGTTTTCTAAAGTTTAGGACATTTCCGCTTACACGACTGGCGAAAGTTACGATTTCCTCTTCCAGCTATAGATTGATCTGACTGCGTCTTGCGTGTGACCAGAGGCCCTCCAGATCTTTGCTTTCATTCTATAATTGTGTGAATGTTTAGTAAGAATTCACACTATAGTGATTCTCCTGCTCCTTTCTCAAAACTCAATCACACTTTCAACGATTTCATTAATCTTGGTATTACTGTGTGTACTTTTGGTATTCGTAAACTTCGTAGCTTTTGAAATATTTAACAAAATATGCCCCATCGGAAATGAATGAGAAAGTCTTCAAATTAGGTCATTTTAAGTAGATTAGCAACAAGCCTTTAAATATATTCATGGGCTATGTTTTAATTTTTTATAGTAATAAAAAAATTACATTGAGCTGTTATATCAGCATTTGATTAGCTTGTTTGGGTCATGTGTTATCTGAGGTTTGTATTAGGCTAATTTGTAGTTTAGCTAATATCATAGCAACATGCTAAAGTTTTTGGCTAATTTGTTATCTCCTGGGGTTTTTAGGCTAATTTAGAGTTTAGCTTCTATTTTAGAAACATTTTTGACTAATTTGGTTTACTGAGGAATTTTAGGCTGCTTTAAAGTTTAGCCAGTAGCATATTTAAGCAACATGCTTGCCTTTTTTGGCTAATTTGGCATAAACTGAGTTTTTTGGGGTTATTTTGGAGTTCATCTCAAATGTAAGCAACACTCTAAATATTTTTGCAAAATTGGCATAATTGAAGAAAATTTTTAAGGACTACAAATTTACTATGAATTTTCAGATTAGATCAACTTTACCCCCTTTTCATAGTTCTTCAATGAAATTTCCAGTCTTTTAGCAAACTTAACATTTTGCTAATAGCTTTTTTCATTATAGAAATATTGAAATGCATTGATTAGAAAATAAAAAACAAACAAAGACACTTATGTCAGATTTGATTCATTAAATATAGTAATTATTACCTAAAGTCAAGAAGAATTTGTTTATTGCTTAAAAAGGAGTGGGAAGAAGTGAGTTTATGTAATCCCACCCCTACTTAGTTACTTGAATTTACAGTTTTGCAAAGTTTTCTTTTAATAGCAAATGTATGCCTCTGTTTCCAAAG
>NC_050517.1:33773166-33774808 GCF_002922805.2 Oryzias melastigma | reverse complement strand
AACATGTGTTTGCGTGTCGGCCTCTCCTCTTCCTCGCGCTCTCTCTTTGGTGGTGATTGATGCGTTTGTCAGGTATGATGGTGCTGCTGGAGCAGGTTCTGCTGCTCAGTCATGTGACCACAGCAGATGGCACAGCTGAGCATTAGAGTGGCTTCACCTGCTGTTTGCTCTCCTGCTTCCTGCTCCACTGCTCCCAAATACCACTGAGGGAGAGCGAAGGAGGTGGGGGGGAGGAGAGGAGATGAGGGGAGAGGTTGGAACCAGAGGGAGTGCTGGTTTCAGAGAGGAAGGAGGACGACTCAGAAACGAGGAAATGGTCATGAGTGAAAAGCTCCAGCAGGGACGTCTTCTCTGAACCCCCCCACCGTGTTTGCCTCTCCCAGTCATAAGGCTGAAATCATAAGCTGGTAATGATGTGGTCTCGGATCCATTTAACACCCGTTCCAGACCAGCGGATGTGTACAGATGGGCTTAAGAGCCACACAAAGTAACTATGACTGATTGCAGAGCCCAGTGACTCCAAGGGACATCCTCTATATAATTCCCTTAGTGTAGCATATTATCATTTATCCCACAAATAGACGTATGACCCTGCAGTGCTCGTGTCACTTAGAGTTCAGGACTTTGGGAGTGCACTCCAAGGACAGGACGCATGCACACTCATAATTGCGGACAATCTTGTTAGCACAGAAACGTACACGTTTCTGCACATTAGGGCTGCCACGATTAGTCGACGATTAAAATAGTCGACTAAGCTAATAGTCGGTTAGTCGTTACTTTATACTATATGGAGTCAGAGTGTAGTAAAGCTGAAAATTATAATAGCATTCTGCTAGCTTTTTGGACTATTGTGGCATTTACTAAGGTTTTTTTGGAGTTTAGCTAATATTTCAGCTACATGCTAGCTGTTTTTACTAACTTAGGCTTTTCAGTTTTTTATGCTCATTTGGAGTTTAGCTAATATTTCAGCCACACGCTAGCTGTTTTGACTAACTTAGGCTTTTTTAATTTTGTTTTTTGGGCCATTTTGGAGTTTAGCTAATATTTCAGCTACATGCTAGCTGTTTTGGCTAACTTAAGTTTATTTCTCTTTTTTTGCTCATTTGGAGCTTAGCTAATATTTCAGCCACACGCTAGCTGTTTGACTAACTTAGGCTTTTTTAATTTTGTTTTTTGGGCCATTTTGGAGTTTAGCTAATATTTCAGCCACACGCTAGCTGTTTTGACTAACTAGGGCTTTTTTTGTTGTTTTTTGGGGCCATTTTGGAGTTTAGCTGATATCTCAACTGCACCCTAGCTGTTTTGGCTAATTTAGGATTTTTTTCATTTTTTAGGCTCATTTGGAGTTTAGCTAATATCTCAGCTACATGCTAGGTGTTTTGGCTAATTTAGGATTTTTCCATTTTTTTAGGCTTATTTGGAGTTTAGCTAATATTTCAGCTACATGCTAGCTGTTTTGGCTAACTTAAGCTTATTTCTGTTTTTTTGCTCATTTGGAGCTTAGCTAATATTTCAGCCACATGCTAGCTGTTTTGACTAACTAGGGCTTTTTTGTTGTTGTTTTTTGGGGCCATTTTGGAGTTTAGCTGATATCTCAACTGCACCCTAGCTGTTTTGGCTAATTTAGGATTTTTTTCATTTT
>NC_050517.1:33758449-33772995 GCF_002922805.2 Oryzias melastigma | reverse complement strand
ATTTCAGCCACATGCTAGCTGTTTTGGCTATCTTAGGCTTTTTCAATTTTTTTGGCTAATTTGGTATTTAACTATTTTAGCTGAAAAAATAATTGGTGATTAGTCGACTATTAAAATAATCGTTTGTGGCAGCACTACTGCACATGCCTGCTCTGATGTTGCTGACCAAACACAATGGTCACAGATAAGGAGGCATGCTCATTACATATGCAGCTGCAACCCGCCGGACGGAGGCCACTGCTGACTAATACAAGCACTTGATGTGGCCTGCAAACATAAGCATGTTATCAGTGATGAATTCCAACACACCTTCCCACCTTGACAGCAGTCCAACCTGCAGCCTCCTCAGCTGCTATCTGCCCTCTCCAGCCCCGCTCCGGGGCTGTTTGGGAGTGAGTGGCAGGGGTGTGTAAATGCTGGTGCCGATATGTCACAGGCACCAATCTGCAGTCCCCGGGGACCCTACTGGGAGTTCAGCCGGGGTATCACACCGCGGAGAAAACAATTTCTGCTGCCAATACTCCCGCGCAGATGAGAAATGTTTTAATACTCGCTGCTGCTTTATGGCTGCCGCTGTGACAGTGATGGAGAAAATGTCAGGTTTTTCCGCCCTTAAATGCCACTCTTTGTCTCAGTCTGTTTCTTTTCATTGATCTCTGCCTCTGCCTCTGAATCAATAAGGTCCAACCAAACAGCCGCTCGTCTGAGAAGGCAAAGCCTGGACTTGCCTTTTCACAAATTCAGAAATTTGCACTTTACTTTTCTGCACAATTACTGGAGCATTAGGGCTTGGAGGGGAGAGCCACACAAAGGAGAAGTTAGCACTGTAATTCCACAGGTGGTGGTGGTGGGTAGAGCTGCCACGATTAGTTACTAATCTGCGAATAATCCACTATTAAAATAGTTGACGACTAATTTAATAGTCGATTAGTCGTTACTTTATTTTATATGGAGTCAGAGTGTAGTAAAGTTGAACAGAATTCAGCGTTCAGCAACAAAAAATTGACTTGTTTTGTGGGAATGCTTGGTAAGAATTCACACTATAGTGATTCTTCTGTACGTTTCAATCACACTTTCAAAGTTTCAGTAATCTTGGTATCTAAAGGTTCAGCTTGTTCAGGAAATTACTGCTTGTACTTTTGGTATTCATAAATGTTATTGTTTTTTAGAGTTTAGCTTCCAATGCTAACATTTTTGACTAATTTAGTTTACTGAAAAGTTTGAGGCAATTTTGGATTTTAGCTAGTATTTAAGCAACGTGCTAACTTTTTAAGGATAATTTGATATCTACTGAGGTTTTTTATGTTGATTTGGAGTTAAGCTAATATTTTAGCAACATGCTAACGTTTTGGCAAATTTGTTATCTACTGAGGTTTTTATAGGCTAATTTAGAGTTTAGCTTTTGTTTTATCAACAGGTTAACGTTTTTGATTAATTTAGTGTATTGAGGAATTTTAGGCTACTTTGGAGTTCAGCTAGTATTTAAGTAATGGGATAGCTTTTTTTTCTAAGTTGGCATCTGCTGAGGTTTTTTGGGCTAATTTGGAGTTTAGCTAATATTTTAGCAACATGCTAACGTTTTTGGCTAATTTGTTATCCACTGAGGTTTTTATAGGCTAATTTAGACTTTAACTTCAATTTTAGTAACAGTGTAACTTTTTTGACTAATTTAGTTTACTGAGGAATTTTAGGCTACTTTGGAGTTTAGCTAGTATTTAAGCAGCGTGCTAGCTTTTTTGGCTAATTTGACATCTACTGAGGTTTTTTTCGGCTAATTCGGAGTTTAGCTGATATTTAAGCAAAATTTTTTCAAAATTGGGATTCTTAAGTATTTTTATTACAAATTTGTCAGTAATCTAGGTCTGCTTCAGCACTCTTTCATAGTTTCTTTGAAATTTTTAGTCTTTCAGCTAATTTAACATTTTGTAAATAGCTTTTGCATTTTCTGCAAATCTCTACAGCAATTAAAGTAAATTGTGTCTCCATTTTCAGCAAAAAGCTTCAGCATCTTCAGTGACTACTTTTAACAAAAAGTATTCACACTAGCATCATTGCAGGTAATGCAACTTTTGCAAAAGTGAGATCAAAACGTTATCTTTTGTGGAATTTTGTTCCTTTTCAGATGCCGACCTCATTTGATTTAATCTTGTTTTAATACCAGAAACTAATGAAGGACAGAGGCTGCATGATTCATTAAAAGTTTAATAAACTATCAACATAATTGACTTTATTTTCATTTGGTCTAAAGCTAATGATGGTTGAGATGTGTGCTTTACATCCACTTTGCGCATGACCCAATTAGTCGACTAATCGGTAAAAAGAATCAGTGATTAGTCGATTATTAAAACAATCGTTTGTGGCTGCACTAGTGGTGCGTCTCACTGAAATATGGCAGCGTGTCAAACATTTAGATCAATATCTGCAGTGCAAAAAAATACAACAATACGTCCTCCGGCTACGTGGAAGCGCAGCGGAGCCGTGTCGATAGTAAGTGACCCAAACTTGCACCCTCTCAGGGTGAAGGGTAATTCAGTCAGCGCTGTCACTGCTTCAGGGAAGAGACTAAAGAGAAAGAGTTTCAGGCTGGACCAGGATGGTGGATGTTCCCCATCGACCGTCCCACTGACACTGGGGGGCAGTGTCAGCGTGGATCATACGTCTGTGATGTTAGCTAAACAGACACAGGAAGTCATTACGCACATTTCATCAGCTGACTTAAAGGTTAAGATTAAAATGTGAACACAACAATGGGTCCATTTAGCCAAAATCTTTAATTCAGGGGGTCATCCGAGGGGCGAGAGTGATGATATAACGTAACGCATCACTTCCTTCATGCGGACAATTAAAGGTTTGTTCTCACAAGAAGCGTCTTCCATTCCTGAGGGCTGGAGGAGGAAGAGGAGGGGATATGAAAGCCATCCCTCATGAGACTCGCTGGACAATGTGTTTATGGACGAACGTCAACACGGTCGCGCTGCGCCGCGGTACACGAAAACACACGTGCTCCAATAAAATGCAACAATAGATCTTTTGATTGATGGTTAATTAGGAAAGGAAGCAGACGGACAATACCTGGAAGTGTGGAGCAGCATCCGTGCTGCTGCAGGTTCATGTTTAAGGCAAACACACCACTTAAAAGGCTTTACAGCTCACTTTAGTCATTCACATGTTTTCCCTTTGCTCCACTACACTTAATCAATATTTACAACACGAGCAGCTGTATCCAGAACCCGGATTCTAACCTTTTTATGTTTTCCTGACAAGTGAGCAGGAGTCTCAGAAGATGGATCGTAAATCTTCTGGAAGCTCCCAGTATTGGGCAAAAATGAAAGGAAAAAGTGGAAGTTTTACGGTTGAACAGTAAAGTAGGATTTTAAGAAGGGTTTCCTCTTAACTTACAGATAATAATCTAATCAAATAATTTAAAAAGATTAATGAATAAACACAAAATCTGTAATTTTTTAAGCATTAACACGAAAATTCCAGTAGATTCTGAAGGAGAGCCGCTTTTCTCCTTCAGAATCTACTGGAATTATCGTGTTAATGCTTGAAAAGTTACAGTAAATCAAAGAACATAAACACCGGAGCTCCAGTGTTAAAGGGCTAATTACACTACATGAAGCAACAGTGTTCCACTGGTGCATTCATTTTTGATAATGCGCACTTCGTCGGGCATTATCCTGCTTATAATATGGTCACTTATAAAAATAGATAAATATTCAATCCGTTTTTAGTGCTTTATTCTTGTTATTTTTTAGGTTTAAATGGCTTTTTCCATAAAAGATGGACTAATTGATAGGTAATGCGGCCCGTTGTCATGGTAACAAGACAACTGAGCCGACAAAGGAAAGCGATATAAATGCATGTTGTCATGAAAGGGCCGTTTCGTTTGTTAGACCGCTAGCGTGTCGTTTCGTCATTGTAGCGCGGCGACTAGTAGAGGAACAACAATGGAGGTCATCCAGCAGCTCGTCTTTTTCTTTCTTTACTTCTAGTACATCACGTATAACAGGAATGTAATGTTGTTTGAAAGAAAATGGAAGAATACCGCCGCAAAGAGGAAAATTCTAGCTTAGCGCTATACTGGTGTTTTCTAATGTTCACTTTACCGCTCGTTCTATTTTTCTATGGACCTACAACGGATGGGGCCCTCAAGACGTTTGGGTCGGGACTATTTAATGGATCTATTTAACAATGGAAATGCTCAAAATACCGGATCAAACCGGACTTAACCGGACTGCTCCGTGGAAACAAGGCTATAAAGCGTCAGCTCGAAGAGAAAGTTCATCTCTTACTGCTTGTTTCTGTCCAGACCATGAAGCAAAAGTTGGTTTTAAAGAAGTGTGCACATATAGAAGATTGTGACCAGAACTTGTTTTCCAGGTGTGCATCCACACCCAGCAGCCAATCAGAATCAAGTATTCACCGGGATCATTTAAAGTGCATAAACAGTTTGTTTCTCATGGCTGTATGGATATAAAAGTGTTTAGAGTTCTGCGTATCTTACTGTTCAATAACACTTTCTACATTTAAGCATTTCAAACAAAAAAATGAAGGAAACATTTTCTCTCTGTACAAAATTTACCTCGTAAAACACCCAAAAGTGTGATTAATCTGATTAATTTTTCAATCGATTGACAGCTGTAGTCTGTTTTTAGAAGTAATTTACAAAAGGAAAAAGTTTTGATGGAATCAGTAAATATGTCCACAAAACAAATTAAAAAAGAGAGACATTAATGTTCATTGAGTCTTTAGATTAACGCACATTACATACTTTATTTTTTCAATAATATGTTTGTTTTTTTAAAGCTATCATGAGTGAGAGCAGGCCACGACTGAACACTTTGCAAAACTTTTCTTAGAAGAAATAATTTAAAGTTTTTCTTAAGATAATTGGTCTTAATAGAGCAGATTTAAACTCCTTCAACGTTGCTCCACTTTTCTCTGTAGAATCTCCTCAGGAGGTTTCTTAAGTTCAAACCACTGAATATCAATCAGTTTCAAGTCTGAACTGAAACTGAAAGAAACTCTGTGGCTTCAAACCTTCAGCTTTCCTTTCACATTATTTGCTTTTCACCAAATACTTTTGCAGAAACATAAATATAGTCGACTGGTTTTCATCCAGTCAAAACTTTAGGCTCAGATGCAGTTTAACAAATCCAAGTTCAACAAAAAAATTCTTCCTTTTTTTTCCTTCTAAGCTATGAAACAAATCATATTTTTGCATTAATGTTTTCATATCAATAAACTTTTAACATTTAACTAATTCAGGGGGTTCTACCTCAATGTGGCTATTTTAATCCTCCACTGTGGCTCTCTGGTTAAAAAAAAAGTTTTTGTATCATAAGTAGCTTTAAATATGAAGGAAGTGGTAAAGTACACAAAGGGAAAGTAGTCGATCACTCTGTGAGTAGGCTGACCATGATAGCTGTAAAGCTCCAACAAACAGTTCAGCTTTGAGATTTTTTAAAATCAAGTGGAGTTCACTAAGCACAACCAGAATTCATATTTCTGAATAAATTCAAGTATTTTAAGTTCACCACATTGTTAGAAAATACAGTAAGGATCACTTAACCAGCTCGGATTTAATTGTAGTTAATTGTTTTTACAAATTTTAGTTTGAGATGCATAACAAAAGGTAAAATAAACTTTTTTTATTATTATGAAATCACTGCTTACATCACACCATCCATTACTACATTTTCAGTGGTATAGGGTGTCTTTTATTTTGAAAGGACTTCATGTGAACATCTGTCAAAAGTTATAAACAGTTTCATATTTTGAAAAAAGGCTATTTTCTCTTTATGTTTATGTTTTCTTTATACCAAAAATCAATATTTCCTTCATAGTTATCATAATAACAACAATTAAATATTAGTGCAGATCAGTGTCTTATTTTTATATATATTATGATATTTAAGACTTTGTGGCTCCTACTGGGATGTAGTCGGTAAGAAACCGACTCGAAAGACTCTTTAAGTGTTGGAGGTTTCAGATCCCTGAGGTAAATAAAAGACTTTATTATGAAACTTTTTAAACATGTATGTGTCTTAAAGTGCTTGATTAAAATAAAAAACACACGATTTAAAACCAGACAATTTAACAGCCAAAGGTAAACATACATCCATTATATGTTTTAAAAAAACATCAATAAAAAATGTAGTGTAATAAAATAATGCAAATGCAAAAAATATTGTATATAATATATATATATATATGTATATATATATGTATATTTATTTAAGACAGTAAAAAATAAGGAATAGCCACAACAAAAAAAGTAACTGTTTTTAAAACAGGACTCAATAAGTCAGGGGTGTTAAACTCAATCGCACAGGGGGCCAAAATCCAAAACACACCTGAGGTGGCGGGCCGAACAGGATAAAATTTATTGAAGACACTAAAACTACATTTTTAAAACTTTAAAACCATAACTTTTTAACATAATTAAGAACTAAATATATTGCATTACCTGTGATAATAGTGTGAATGCTGTAAGCTGAATTTGGCCGCTGAAGATGCTGAAATTGATGGCTAAAAAGACTGAAGTTAAATGTCAAATTAGCCTAAAAACAAAGCAAAAAAAACAAAAAAAACTTAAATAGCTAAGATGTAGCTGAAAAAATATCAGAACTCCAGAATAGCTTAAAATGGAAAAAAGCCTAAATTGGCCAAAACAACTAACATGTAGCTGAAAAAATTGCTAAAAACTTAAAAACAGCTTAAAAAACAGAAAAAAGCCTACATTTGTCAAAATAGCTAGCATGTAGCTGAACTATTAGCTAAACTCCAAAATAGCCTAAACCGGATAAAAGCCTAGATTAGCCAAAACAGCTAGTATGTAGCTGAAATATTAGGTAAACCAAAAGATCCTGGTAAATGCCAAAATAGTCCAAAAAGCTAGCAGAATGACAACTTTTCAAACTTTAAAACTGTAACTTTTTAACATAATTATGACTAATAAAAAGGCAGGAAAATTATTCCAGAGTAAATCAACTAAAACCTTAAATAACTTTCAATATTTTACTCTCCATTGATTTTGATTGATTGATTGATTGGTTTATTTCAAGCATAGATTGAAAAAAATACAGGACAAAACACAATTATTTCAAACTCATTACAGAAACAATTAAATTCATTGATTAGAAAATAGAAAACGAAAATAAAACACACTTATGTCACATTTTCTTCATTCATTTTTGTGATAATTAACTAAAGTCAGTAGAGTTTGATTGATTGCTTGAAAAGGAGTGGGAAGAATAAAATAAAATAAAAATATATTTTGTCAAGTTAAAAATGAGCACAAGACAACATTGTGCCATTGATAACAATAAAATGATCTGGAGGGCTGGGTAGAATTACCCTGAGGGCCGGATACGGCCCCCGGGCCTTGACTTTGACACATGTGGAATAAGTGAATAAATAATAAAAAAAAAAAGAATTTCTTCAAAAAATAAAAAATCTTCCCTGCTTCCTTTTGTAATTCCACCTTAAAGATCAGTTTCTTTGCATATTTTAATACAACCTAATTTACTTGAATAGTTGATTGGTAAGTGGATTGATGGATTTCCTGCTGAAGGAGGTGCACCTGAATGCAGCAGCAGCATTGGAAAACAGTCACACTCCATTATAAATAACAATAAAATATATTTTTGCATTTTTATTCCATTTATTAAACATAAACATAAAATATCATCCAAATATTCTTGACAATTTACATCACTACTTTGTCATTTACTGCAAAGACTTTCCTCACACACACACGGTGAGGAGGGATCAACCGGCGTCTGAAGCAGAAACTGATGGTGTGTGGACGTGGGGTCTTCAGCTAAGGTGCTGCCGCTTGTCAAAGCAGCGCGGCGTCAGGTGAGGAGGCATCACGCCGCCTCAGACAGAGGTGGCCCAGTAACGTCTCGGTGGATGAACCGCGGGCCACAGCTCCGTCCCTCCATCAGCGCCGAGTCCAAACAGCAGCCTGCGGCTGTCACTGTTAATGTGTCTCCACGTAAACCGCTGCCTTAATCGCATCAGGGCTTCGCTTTTCTGTGACCCGCCATCATTACCACTTTGTTTTCTTCTGGTTTTGGATTCGGCCTGGTCAGCACTAACGAGACGAGCTGCTACTGTCTGGACGTCCATTAAACTCTAATCACTCTCTGGCTGTCCTGATTTGTGGATATTTTCATTGTTCCAGCATTTTAGTGGGTTTTTATATTGAAATTATCAACTGCACAAAAACTTAAAAGCAAATATGAGCACATGTGAGTAGAGCTGTCACAATTATATTAACAGTCGACTAATCACTGACTATTTTTTCTGATTAGTCGACTAATCGGGTTGTGAAAAAAACTGGATGTAAAGCTCAAATCTTAACCATTATTAGCTTTAAGATAACAAAAAACTAGGTAAATAGTATTACCTGTGGTAATGCTAGTGTGAATGCTGTAAGCTGAATTTGGCAACTGAAGATGCTAGTGCTGATAGCTGAAGATGCTGAAATTGATGGCTAATAACGCTGCAGCTGAAATTGCTGAAGCTAATAGCAGCTAAAATATTAGTTAAATGAATGATTACCCTAAAAAACTGAAAAGCAGGTTAAATTAGCCAAAAAAATTTAGCATGCAGCTGAAAAACACGCCGAAATAACCAAAAAAAACCTGAAAAAAAGACCAAAACAGCTAGCATGTAGCTGAAATATTAGCTAAGCTTCAAATTAGCCTAAAAAACCTTAAGAAATCCCAAAATAGTCCATAAAGCTAGCAGAATGCCATTATAACTTTCAACTTTACTACACTCTGAATCCATGTAATATAAAGTAACGACTAATTGACGATTAAATTAGTCGTAGACTATTTTAATGGTTGATTAGTCGACTAAACATGGCTGCCCTAGAAGTGAACGTTTGTTTTATCATTTAACCCTTTAACACCCGAGGCGTCGCTGGTTACACTTAAACACTAAATCTTTAACGTACTGTAACTTTTCAGCCTTTAACACAATAATTCTAGTAGATTCTAAAGGAGAAAAGCGGCTCACGCTGCACCAATATGTAACGCTTAGAACGTAAAATGTTGAAGAGCTTTGAGGATAGAAAACTGTGGAGAGAATTTTAAGGTTTTGTTGTTAAATGATCAAAAACAACAATGAATTTTTATGCTTTTTATGTCGTTTCAAACACATAAACAAACATTATATTAAAAAGTAAGAATCGTGTTTCGATTCGAGAATCGTTGAACTTGATTTGTGAATTGAATCGGATCGCCACCTAAGCAACGATCCACACCCCCACTCTATGTTATCTTGCACTCATTTCTAACTTGTATAATTTTGACAAAATAAATTTTTATGGAGAGTAAAATATAGAAAGTTAATGAAGGTTTAAGTTGATTTATTCTGGAATATTATTCCTGCCTTTTTATTATTCATAGTTATGTTTAAAAGTTGCAGTTTTAAAGTTTTAAAAATTTAGCTGTATTGTGTTCAGTAAATGTTTATCCTGTTCGGCCCGCGACCTAAGTTGTGTTTTGGATTTTGGTTTTCAGTTTGACTCTCCTACTCTAGTGTGTCCAGTTCTAACAAGAGAACACATTCTAGTTTGACATGTTTCTGACGTTCTTTTCTTTTTGTAATTTCTATCCAGGCCTGTTTTTGTTTGTGCTGAACAAGAAGTCAAAGCTTTGTCTTTGGTTAATTTTTTGTAAACGTTTATTTCTGGATTTGTCTGTAGTCATTGTGAGTTTTACTTAAGGAACATTTCAGTCTGTAAAAGGCTGCAGCGGTGTGCAAAAGAAAAGATCAAAGATCTGTTTTTAACTTGGGGAAAATGTAGATTCTTTGATGGACAAACAAATTAGTTTTCCTTTAAACAAACATTAAATTCAGAAAAGATTTTACAGAAACAAAAATTTTCGTTTGCATATTATCTAATTAGAACTCCGTCTTGTCTGATTTCCTAAGAGAATAATAGTTTTCCATTACTTTCGGGGATGGAGTTGGCCTTAAATGTCTCCTTAAGGACCCTACAAACAGTTTTAAAGGGTCTCTCACAGCTCCACTGACTCTTTCTTGACACTAAACTTCAACGTTTGCCTTCGGTCTTTGCAGTCATGACAAAGGAGAAACAACCGGCTGCAGTTCACTCTAATGGAGTAAACAAATCATCGTTCCTCATAACGAGGACTTTTTTTCTTTTTCTTTTTTTTTGACTGAATGCTGTTTAAGAGCTGGTACTGTGTGACATGTTTCCCTGTGAAACACTTCTCATGATTTGACTTCATCCATTTTCCCACAGTGTGGTGTGAAAAGACCTTTCACTCCGTGGCCTCGGGGACACGGAGGACGCTGTTTGAGAAACTCCTAACACAGTAATCACAACCTGACAGATGATCACACAAACACACGCACAACAATCCTAGTATCAGCATAAAGACCAGAGACACATCCAGACCACTAGAACTGGACTGAGACCCGGCTCTGAGCAAACATGACGTATGAAAAAGGGCTCCATTTGAGCATAAATCAAATATGAACATAAATCAAAGCCGCGAGCGGCGTTGTACGGCCCACAGGCGCTGCCTGACCTCGCCCTTGTGGCCCCTTCCTGACCCACCCCCCCTCTGGCTGAGCGGCCCCTCCCTTCCCCCCTGCCCCCCTTGTCAGAACTGCATGTGATATTTTCATAAAAAAACACACTTTTTCAAAATGGCAGCTTTTCAGTTGGTTTATCTCCATAGCAACCATTCATTTTTTTGGTCGCCTGGGGGTGACGGACAACCTGATGTAATCCTTAGAAGAATCGGCAAAAGTAAACTTTTGGATTTCCTTAGTAACGTAGGTTTTTTTGTTAACCACGCCCACATTTCATATCGTATTTGAACACCGGAGCTCCAGTGTTTATGTTCTTTGTTGATTCATAATCAACTGGAATGATGTTGATCGTGTTATGGTTGAAAAGCTAGAGTATGTTAAAGATTTTGTGTTTAAGCGTCGTCTGCGACGATTCAGGTGTTAAAGGGTTAAGCCAACGATTCACGTATTACATTTTCACAATATTAAAGTTAAAAATATGTTAAAACTTCATTTTTCAAAATCCAAAAGCATAAAACCCTAATTTTTTTCCTCCATTAGCTTCCCAATAACGCTCCAAGAGTTATGAGATGGATTTAAGTCTCTTGTAGGAAAAGTGTTGGGGTATTTTACAACAAAGTAATGAATTACTGTCATTTAGTCAGTAACGGAGTAACGTAAAGAATTACTGTACAAATTTTGGCAACTAAATTACAATTACTAGACTACAGAAACCCTCACATTTTGGCGCGGCAAAACCATAGGAGGTGACTAATGAAACAAATTTGTGCCAACAGTTGGCTCTGACATTGGTTGAATCAAACAAAACTGAGATATTGATGCTCACGCAAATGCGCACACATGCGCTAATGGAGAGTTAGAGATCGGTCAAAGTAAGATGAAGAAAGCAGAAATATGGATGAATTTTTAGGAGCATTCAGCAACTCCAGACACTTGAAATATTTCCATTTTATTTGTAAATCAAAGGTAAAAAAATGTTAGTTTAGTGCAAGTTATATCCTGGAGATGAACTGCTTTCCACTGCCCTAGTATCAAAGGGTAACCAATCTCTATACTATGTACGATACTATACACTGTACACCTTTTCATGGTCATGTGTTCAATGCCCTTGTGTAGCCACTGTTTTTATTTTGTGGATTTTACTAGGAGTTTGTGTTTGCTTTGTTCATTTGAGAAGCTGTGAGTAGAAAAAAGTAAAGTAAAGTAACGAGTAGTGAATTATAGGGTTGTGTACTGGCTAGAGCCTGGCGATACGATATATATCCCGTTTTGTGTCTAACGATACGATGCATATCGCAATATATCCCAAGAGTATGACTTACCTGAATATTAATACATTGTTCACTTTAATAAAATTAGTAAAATTCATTCTATTTAATGATCACACCATAGTTTTGATAATAAGTAAAAACTAAGTAGTACATGTCTCATAACAAAAACTTTGAGGCTGAAAACATTTAACACAAGCTGGTTTTCGCCAGATCTTGTTGTGCTTCCGACTAGTGGTCCGGGGGTTAGGTGGAAACAAAAGTAAGGACGCTCATAAATATCGTCTTGTCAGCATTTTAAATCGATACAAGTATCGCCAAACGAAACATCGCGATATATTGATAAAACAATTTTTCCCTACAACCCTAGTAAATTACTTTCTAAATTGGGGGATGGTTGATTTAAATACAATTTGTAGCACTATTTAAATAATTTTAATTTCTAGAACCAACTAAAAGGGATTTTTTTTAAGTAAAAATGGCGGACTCTTCCAAAGGTCAAAAGTCAAGAAAATTTTGGTTGTGTGTCCAGAGTAAACCTGATGGTGTGTGTGTACCGGTTCCTTGCTGTGAGCAAATTGTGTTGAGTTTTTGAATCTGTAGGCGGGGTGAAATTTTTGCATGTCGCAGTAAAAAAAAAGAGTTGCAAAAACAATCTGGTCCTTCAGACTGCAGGACAGAAATAGAGACGCTAACAGATGCTAAAGCAGAGCAGCTTGGAATGAAAGACAGTTTTTATGGCTTTTTTAGACTAAATTTATTGCTGACTGACTTTTGACCAAACGCAGAACAATAGGCCGAGGCCTAACCTTTTGTCCGGTGTTAGGTGGCAATATCCTGGTATAGATTCCGAGATGATGAAACATGAATAGTAATTGTTTACCTGCAGTTTGTACAAAGTCACCGGACCAATCCATCAGGTGAAAGCTGTCAACTTATTTATAGACAGGGGGAATAAATCAGTCCAGTGGATGAAAGTTGAAAAGACAAACACAAGGACACAAATAAGAGCCTCATAGATAATCCTTTAAACATTTTTAATCAAGATGTCAGCAGAAGCAAAGATGAATGAAGCATCCATCCACCTGTAATTAAACTTGTGCATCATGGTAATGCAGATATAATGTGATGAACAGCCCGGCGGTGATGTACTGATCCTGAGGGGCAGTGAAGGATTTGAAGTTCATCATCACTTTGAAGTTTTCATTGTGATTCTGAAGGTAAATGATTTCCGCTGTATTAGTATTATGGCTTTACATTGTGAAACTTCCTGCTGAGTGATGGGACGCGCCGTGTTGCGGCATAATTCAAGACTAAAAAAAATTCAGTTATGGTTTTAAAGAATGAAGTAAAGAATACAGGTGTAGCTCTGCCCCCACACATCTGTCTGTCTTCATTTCATGTCATCAAAATTTCCCAGCATCCTCTTGCAGGATTCAATTCAATTCAGTTTTATTTATATAGACCAATATCACAAAACAATTGCCTCATTGGGCTACATGCTGGGAAATTTAAAGAAGAATGTCAGTCATAAAATATAAAGAACAGCTAAAAACTAAACAGACTGAATAAAACTGGTTATCCCTGCTCTTAGACCCTCCTTCCCGGTAAGGAAAAACTTCAGGAATGGCCACATGAAGAAGAGATCTACCAGGACTATTAAGAAGAATTAGCTTATCTAACTCTACAACTACGTATTTGAATAGAGTTCAGCCAGACAGGACTGGGGGACAGGTGGGGGCGAGGTCCACGGCCAAGACGAGCCAGAGGCATGGTCCATGGCCAAGACGAGCCAGAGGCATGATCCACGGCCAAGACGAGCCAGAGGCATGGTCCACGGCCAAGACGAGCCAGAGGCGTGGTCCATGGCCAAGAAGAACCAGAGGCGTGGTCCATGGCCAAGACGAGCCAGAGGCGTGGTCCGTGGCCAAGACGAGCCAGAGGCAAAGTTCACGCCCAAGACGAGCCAGAGGCGAGGTCCACGGCCAAGAAGAACCAGAGGCGTGGTCCATGGCCAAGACGAGCCAGAGGCGTGGTCCATGGCCAAGACGAGCCAGAGGCAAAGTTCACGCCCAAGACGAGCCAGAGACGTGGTCCACGGCCAAGAGCAGGAGCTCCCCAGCAAACATTTCAATGTGGGTCCCATATGGTTCACCTTTGGGCTGAATTGGTGGGCCCCTGGTGGGTTTTTTTGCAGGTTTCATGGTGGCCCCATCAGTGTTTACCCACACTGGCTTGGCTGGGCACTCAGTAGTCTGGCTCACTGGGCAGCGGAGCTCGCTAACTCGCTACGCTGTCCGCCAGGCAGCTGGTTAGCTCACTATGCTTTCCACCGGGCGGCTGGTTAACGCAGGGACCCAGACCACTGAGTCTGACCTACGCCAATATAAGGAAACACAGGTGGGGCCACCATGGAACCCACGGACAAACCCACCAGGGGCCCAACAATGCAGCCCAAAGGTAAACCATGTGGGGCGCACATTAAAATGTTCGCTGGGAGGGGCGATCCACCTGGGATCTGAAATCTCTCCCGCTCCCCCATAGGGGAGTAGGAGAGATGTACAACACATGAATTACACTGCACCAAACAGAAGCACAAAGAACTGAATATAACTAGAAAAGTTACATTACCTGTGATAATGCTAGTGTCAATGCTTTCCGCGAAAAGTAGTCGCTGAAGATGCTGAAGCT
>NC_050517.1:33755335-33758334 GCF_002922805.2 Oryzias melastigma | reverse complement strand
TTAGGGCTTTTAGTACCTTTTTGAGTTTTTTCACTAAGCAAAAATAATATGGTCCTTGCCATCAGTACCTGATGCTGCGGGCCATAACTAGAAAAGTTACATTACCTGTGATAATGCTAGTGTCAATGCTTTTCGGCGAAAAGTAGTCGCTGAAGATGCTGAAGCTTTTTGCTGAAAACAGTGGCGCAATTTACTTTAATTGCTGCAGGGATTTGCTGAAAATGCAAAAGCTATTTGCAAAATGTTAAGTTTGCTAAATAATTGGACATTTAGTTAAAAAACTATGAAAGAGTGCTGAAGTTTACCTATATTGATTCATTCATTCATTTTCTTGGCCGCTTTTTCCCTCGTTTACCTACATTTCTGAAAATTTTGTAGTAAATAGTTTTAAAATCCCTAACACCTGCCAATTTTGCAAAAAAATTTAGATTGCTGCTTAAATGTGAGCTAAACTCCAAATTAGCCAAAAATTCCTTGGTAAACTAAATGAGTCAAAAACGTTAGCCTGATGCTAAAATAGAAGCTAAACTCTAAATTAGTCTAAAAAACCCAGTAGATAACAAATTTGCAAAAAAACATTAGCATATTGCTAAAATATTAGCTAAACTCCAAATTAGCAAAAACAAACCTCAGTAGATGCCAAATTAGCCAAAAAAAAGTTAGCACATACTTACTAGCTAAACTCCTCAGTAAACTACATCAGCCAAAACGTTAGCCTGTTGCTAAAATAGAAGCTAAACTCTAAATTAGCCTGTAAAAACCTCAGTAGATAACAAATTAGCCAAAAAAAGTTGCACATACGTACTAGCTAAACTCCTCAGTAAACTACATTAGCCAAAACGTTAGCCTGTTGCTAAAATAGAAGCTAAACGCTAAATTAGTCTAAAAAACCCAGTAGATAACAAATTTTCCAAAAACATTAGCATGTTGCTAAAATATTAGCTAAACTCCAAATTAGCAAAAATAAACCTCAGTAGATGCCAAATTAGCCAAAAACGTTAGCACATACTTACTAGCTAAACTCCTCAGTAAACTACATCAGAAAAAAACGTTAGCCTGTTGCTAAAATAGAAGCTAAACGCTAAATTAGCCTGTAAAAACCTCAGTAGATAACAAAGTAGCCAAAAACGTTAGCATGTTGCTAAAATAGAAGCTAGCTACAAGCTATAGTCATGTCCTCCTATTCTAAAGACAGCTTTCCATTATTACCTGGAAAATCCCCCTCATTTATCCTCGGATAAGGAAACACGGCATATCACTCATTTCCTCCCACTCGGTTTTGGCTTCAGGAGACGTTTTCTGCCACGGAGGTTCGATTCCCGTCCTTCCGGCTCCCAAAACTTCTGCTGCGACACCAACTTTCAATGTCACCGGCGTCCGCTCACGAGATGAGGGGCGGGGAGGGGGGCCGAGATTACAGTGAATGTCACCCTGCCTCCTCTCTCAATCATCCGCTTTCAATCCATCGCCATCCGGCGGTTTGTGAGACAGCTTGGCGATGATGCCAGTAAAATGGAATCAATAGCATCGGGAAAAAAAACCCACCAGACAATCTCTTACCCCCTTGAACTTCTGTACCCGTGATTGATTTGTCCCCCGCCACAGCAGAAGAGACATTAGAGACAGGAAGCATGTGTGACCACACACACACGCGTGTGCACCTGTGTGCTGAAAGCATGTTTTTATTCTTCTGTAAAAGCTGGGCGTCTGCCTGCGTGTGTGTGTGTGTGTGTTTGCCGGTGATTGATGATCTGAAGCGCGCACACATCATCAGCAAGGCATTTGCGAGGTGTGTGAGTCAGGAGCTGTCATCCCCCTCAGTCTCCCCAAGCAGAGGCCTCGGCTGCTGATTTATAGTAAATCATTAAAATCTGCTTATTATTGCAGCAGCTCATCACCCTCCCCCTCCCTCAGTCCCCATAACCGACCCCTCCCTCCCCTCGCCGCTCCAAACTCGCCACACCGCCGCAGAGACACCCAGATAAGACTGTGATGGTCAGCAGGTTCTGGCACATTAAATCCGTTTCTGACGTGTGTTTGAAAATAAATATCCCAGATGTCTTGTTTCATAAACATCGGCTGGAACCAGAGGATCTGGCGGCGCTCCTGAACAACAGCTGGAGCCCGGCGGACGCACCGAAAAGGAGGGAAATAAAGCCCAACACTTTTCTGGTGGATAAACGCAGACATGCACACCTCTACTGTCTCTGTAAGTGAAAATGTGATGTGACTCGAACATTGACAGGTGTGTTTGTCAAGGATGTGGCTGTCGCTTCGAATCAGCGGGCGGGGGCATCATCCGGGGGAGACTCCTCACTCCTCGGAGTGGGAACGGCTCCACCGAGCTTCAGCTGGAAGTCGTCAAAGTGACACCTGAAGCTCCGCCGCCGAGGAGCCGTCAAACAAGAGAAAACTGGCATCCAGTGGTCACCGTCAGCGCGTGGTTAGTGTGAGGAAATCCGGAGATGTTTTCTCCCGTAAAACGATGATAATCATTTCTACTGAATAAGTGGGAATCGCAGCTCGGCTGATGTTGCTTTGTGGTGCGTGGTTTGTCAAATGGGTTTCAATTACAGCTTTTAACTTCAGGCGGTATCACATCCCACCAAGTGATTTTAATGGAGTTTGCTGCAACTGTTTGTTATGTCAGACAGATCTTTTCATCCGGGGGGGGGATCACATGACACGAGTCGATGAGAAGAGACGCTCGGATTACTAGAGCTGCGTATCAATAATAAATTCCAGAATTGATTCGATTGGATTCACAATTTTTTTCGATTCTTTCGATCCTCTCATTTCAATTTGAGTTCACACATATAAACATGTTTGTTTAGAAATACATTACTCATCTATATATGTTTTGAATATATTTATATTAATCTAATGCAGTTCACATACTGCAAAATGTATTAGTGAAATAATGATGAGATTGTTAATATCATACGGTGTTGCATGGATTCTCAAACAGAGAAGCGCCAAGAATTTTCTGTTTCTCCTGG
>NC_050517.1:33707714-33755266 GCF_002922805.2 Oryzias melastigma | reverse complement strand
GTCGATGAGAAGAGACGCTCAAATTACTAGAGCTGGGTATCAATAATAAATTCCAGAATTGATTCCATTGGATTCACAATTTTTTTTCGATTCTTTCGATCCTCTCATTTCAATTTGAGTTCACACATTTAAACATGTTTGTTTAGAAATACATTACTCATCTCTATATGTTTTGAATGTATTTATATTAATCTAATGCAGTTCACATACTGCAAAATGTATTAGTGAAATAATGATGAGATTGTTAATATCATACAGTGTTGCATGGATTCTCAAACAGAGAAGCGCCAAGAATTTTCTGTTTCTCCTGGAGGGCGTTTCAGTTTGACCACTAGGAGGCGATAGCATTACACCTTATTCCAGAAGAATATGAGCAAAAAACGGGGATTTAGACCACAGATAGTTCAAAATATTTCGAAAATCAAGGCCCAGGGGCCGGATCGGGTAATTCTATCCGGCCCTCCAGATCATTCTATTTTATTGTTATTAATGGACTGATGTTATTTTATTTCTAACTTGTATAATTTTGACAAAATATATTTTTATGGAGAGTAAAATACTGAAAGTTAGGTTGATGTATTCTTGAATAATATTTCTACCTTTTATTATTCATTATCATGTTAAACAGTTACGGTTTTAAAGTTTTAAAAATTGCTTTCTGCTAGCTTTTTGGACTATTTTGGCATTTGTTAAGATTTTTTTTTACGATATTTTGGAGTTTAGCTAGTATTTCAGCTACATGCTAGCTGTTTTGGGCAATTTAAGCCTTTTTCAGTTGTTTTATGCTATTTTGAAGTTTATCTATTTTTCAACTACATACTAGCAGTTTTTTTCTTTTTTAGGCTAATTTGGCATTTAGCTAATATTTTAGATTGCTATCACTTCAGTGCTTTTAGCTATAAATTTTAGCATCCAAATTCAGCTTACAGCATTCTTTTTACGTTTTTTCGGCTATTTTTAAGTTTTGCTATTTTTTTAGCTACACGCTAACTGTTTTGGCTAACCTACGTTTTGTTTGTTTGTTTTTTAGGCTAATTTGGCTTTTAGCTAATATTTTTAGCTGGCTGTCAACTTCAGCGTTTTCAGCTATCAATATCAGCATCTTCAGCTATCAGCACTATCATTGTCAGTGCCCAAATCCAGCTTACAGCATTCACACTAACTTTATTGCAGGGAATGCTATATATGTGGTTCATAATTATGCTAAAAAGTTACAGTTTTAAAGTTTTAAAAATGTAGTTTTAGTGTTCAATAAGTCTCTATCCTGTTCGGCCTGCGACCTAAGGTGTGTTTTGGATTTTGGCCCCTTGTGTGATAGAGTTTGACCCCCCTGGATTCATCAATTTTATCACCCTACTGATGACCCTGTTCAGAGGTCGATCGCCTGCTGCCTTAAACACAGAAATGAACCTCCTGCATCTGAGATGGAAACATCTGGAATGTGTCGCCTCCCTCCCCATCACCACCTCCTCCTGTCCCACTTTTCCCGTTTTCATCCTCGCAGCCTTCCCTCGATTCCGTCTGAAGCGAAGCTCCTGGTAAGAACAGGTGCGGGGCTGCAGGGCTGCGGCTCCCCCGGTTCCTAAAACCGGAGTCGCACACATGCAGAACGACACCGCCCCCGTTTCTCACACTGACATAATCCTCATGTTTTATTTGTTCCCTTGTAATTCTTTTTATATCTTGGGCTTATGTTCTTTGGCATCCGTTCAATCCCAGCCTCGGGACAACCGGGCTCAAGCGGGCCCATATGTGTGCCTTGCTCCACTTAACGCACATTAGCTCCTTTGTTCCTGTGACTAAACCGCCGTGTCTCCGCGGGGAGATGTGCCGGCTTTGACTGACAGTCCATGTCTGGATCCTGCTCTGGCAGTCTCACACAACCTTGTCAAACAGGGGCTGTGTCAGAGCGGCCCTCACTCTGCTGTCAGGCACCGGAACCGCGGCGAGCCGATAAGATACAGCCGAATCGTGTTCCTCCCCTTCACCTCGGTGCAAAAGCCCCAGAGGAGTCGAGCATCTGTCGTTCCTGCAGAAACGTCTTAAAGAAAAGGAAAACAGCTTGCAGGCCCACCGAGATCAGTCAAAATAATGACGTTGAGACGGGCTTTTCAATAACAGCTTGATATTAGGACTTGAGTGAACTGCTGATGTATGTTATCGCCACTGACAATCTGTTAAGTCTGTGCCATGCGATGCCAACAGTCTTAAATATTGTTTTCACAACTGTGCCGGCTAATTACCTTTAATTTTTCATCTGTGCTCCAAGGGTTGTAAGAGTGTGATTAGTGATTCATTACTTCTCATTACCTGGCCTGTCAAACTGTTTCCTTTACTTATTCAGGCTGATTAGCAGAACATGGCTTGCCTCTGTCGATGCAGCTGAAAGACAGAGACCTCAAGCGGGAGCCGCTGACGAGCGCGCAGCGGCGGCGGCGGGAAAGAAAGAAAAGATGTGGACAAGAAGTTCTGTTCAAAAAGTTTACTTCTCCATCAACACCTCACAATTAAAAATGACACGGTTCTGATTTCAGGTCGTTCAATAAAAGCAAACAGGAAATGAGAAGGAATTTTCACCCCCCCCCCCACACACACACACACAGGTTATTTATAGGTGTCAGAGACGGAAACTTGATGTATCGTAGGTGAACAGGGCGTCACAAGGATCAAGGTCAAAAATTTGGGCGCTTTTGTTACGTCGACTCTATAAGAGAACTGGACTGAGCAAGCCTGACATCACCCATTGAAAGTATTTTACATCTGGCTCCAATTTATGGATATGGATCCAGACGTCGTCCATAAGCAGGGATTGGTCCGAGTCTACGTTTCTATGGCAACCACTCTCGCCAATCAGGAGTGAGCTTTTTGGAAGGCCACGCCCCTAACAGTTAAAAGGAGGCTTCACAAAATTGACCAAACATTTTGAACGTGAGATGTGGGGGGCCATTCAGCTCCGCCTACTTTTATTGAGGCTTCTGATTGGTCAGTTTATAACTGATTTTAGGTCGTTCAATTAAAGCGAACAGGAAATGAGAAGGCATTTTAACCCCCCCTCCGAAACCCAGAGAGAGAGGTCATTTATAGATGTCAGAGGCGGAAACTTGATGTATCGCAGGTGAACAGGCCGTCTCGATGCACGAGGATCAAGGTGAGCCAAGTCTGGGGGGAGAGGAGGCCAAATTTGGGCACTTTTGCCACATCGACTCTAAAAGAAAACTGGACTCAGGGAATGTGACTTTACCCATTAAAAATATTTTACGTCTGGCTCCAGATCAATCACCATATTTTGACGATATGGAGCCATAAGCGATCGGTCCTAGTCAGTCTGAGTCAACGTTTCCATGGCCACCATACTCACCAATTGGGAGTGAGCTTGTTGGGAGGCCACGCCCCTCCCAGTTAAAAGTAGGCTACACAAAATTGACCAAACCTTTTGAACGTGGGAGCCATCAGGCTCCGCCTTTTTTTAATTGACACATCTGATTGGTCAATTTATAACTTGAAAAACATGAACTACAGAGAAAAGTTGTGTCCGAATTCTCGCCCTTCTCACTATATAGTGTGTTCATCATTTTCTAGCGTTTTCCGAATCCACTAATTCCAAAATTGAGTGGACTAGAAATTTCCCAGAAGTGTTTGTGAAACACTAGCGTGCATCAATGGTCACTAGATTAACAAATATAGACCACAATGCATTGCGGTTGAACAATTTCGAACAAAAAAACGTGTTTAAATGCAATTTTTGAATAAATCATCCACATTTTCACCATCAGAACACAGTAGAGTCATATATAAAAGTCAGGAAATGTTTGTTTTTATTTGATTTTTACTTTGTGAAACTTCATATCCAGGTATTTAGACTATATAATTTTAGTAGTTAGGGATTAGGGTGGGAATTCGAAAATAGCCAAAACATCTTGAAAAATGCCTGGACGAATAAAAGTTAAAATTTTAAAAATTTAAAGAATGGTTCTTCTGACCAATAGAATGACTGAGTATCAGCTGTTTATTTCTCTATTGGATTTTGGCTTCTTGGAGCCACTTCCTGTTTGGAATGGCATCTCCAGTTCTCTATATACAGTCAATGGTCTGCCATCCTTTGCTGTGAATGGCGGCGCTGACCTGTCTTTTTACGAGAAGCGAAGAAGGTTTTCCTCCCAGAGATGAAGCCCAGAGCATGACATTGACAGTGAGATGTTAACTAAAACATTCATCACCATTAAGAGTAATTAACAAACTTACCCAGAATTAATTAAGGGGCCCAGCTTAAAGGGAAACCGTGCCTCATTAGAGGGTTTGACAGGACGAAGCTTTAGGAATGATTCATATCCAAAAAAATGAAAAAAGTTTTCTCCTCAAGACTTGGTGCCCTTGGTCAACTCGGAAGATGGACCGGTCTGGCCTGATGTGCTCTGACAGATCTCCAAAGCAGTATTGACAGGTATGACGAGCCTCCGATTAGCCAGTCGGCTGGAGGCTCAGACCTTGTCACCTGTCGGGTGGAGAGATGAAGGATGAATGAGCAGAGGAGCAGGATGGCATGGGAGGAAACTGGAGGGCAGGAAGAACAATGGCATCAACTAGATACACACAGAAACAAGAGGCCGCTTGAAAAACAACATCAGCAGCGAGTCCCCTGCAGAAGGATTTGTGAAGAACTCCATTACCAAAAGCAGAGGGTTTGAGAATGACAAATGTGCGTCTGAAGAATCTGCGATTGGATCGGGGATTAAGGGGCTGTCGTGTCCCTGATGGGGCGCAGGCAGGAGACAGACAGACTTACAGAGGAAGAAAGAGGAGAAGGAGGACAGTAAACGAATGTCAGGCTGCCCAGGCGGAGTGGCAGAGTGGGTGGGCTTTGACAGACACGTCTCACACAAGCTGACAGCTCCGTCAATAGCCCCAGGATGGCTGCCCTGATTGACAGCTAGCAGGTGGCGCATGAATGCAGTTGTCAAGCGGACTGTCAGTCAGAGTCACGTCGCCGTGGCTGCCGGGGCCCGGCCGAGCAGGCGCACAGCTGCCCAAGGTGATCTTCGGCGTGCTTTTGGCACGAGAGGCTGAGGGAGCGCCACACATGGCAGAAGCAGCTTACAGTCATTTTTTTGATTAGGCCTCAGCGAGTAGATTACATAGAAACACACATGGCTGGCTCCACTTTGAGGGAAAAAAGCTGAAAATAATCGTTTGAATGTTCTATCAATGAATGTCTGCAGTTTTTCCTCATTGGCGGTTCCCCTTAATTGAGCATTGTTCCAGCACCAGGGCATGAAGCAAAGGAGTTAATGGGCAATAATTATATGTGAGAGAAGCTTTTTCCCTGGAGTGGAATCCAGAACAAATGGAGGCTCCGATGTGCAACATTCTACTTCATTACATCTGCTGCGATTAAAGGCCCAACATCTGGCACCACATCCTGACAGATAGACAAGACTTCTGGACTGGAAGGAAAATAGAGCCATATTTACAAAAAAAAAAAAAAAAAAAAAAGCAACACAGGTTATTTACTGGATGAAAGAACAAGCGCTTTGAGCGGCGGCCGCGCCATAAGACGAGAGCTGGGCTGATAGATCCATACAAACACAGAAAAATCCTCAAATAAATGGCACCGGGTACCGTCGCTACACGTCACATCACAACGGACTTTATTCATATAGGCAGCGTCTTTCGCTACAGATAAATACGTATTGTGGCTCTTCAAGTAAACACTGGAATGTACATCTTGGTGTTAAAATGATCTCGATCATCCTAAACCCCTTCAAGGTGAAGCTAAAGCCGTAATCAGAACTGTCTGTATCTGCTGTTGCCATGACAACATCAAGTCCCACACAGCGACGTGGAGCTGTCCCTTCCCGACGCGCCGTCGCCTCCCGCGACACCCACGGGCAGTCTGGGGGGCACCGGGGGCGCGTGTGAGCGTCGCAGGCGGCGGTCGGGGTACAGGCTGTTGTCGAAGGGCTTGCGGTGGACGCACAGGACGTGGGTCTTCAGGTTGCCCTTCTGGGACGCGCTGTACGGACAGTACCTGCACTGGAACGGCTTCCGGGCTGGAAGGAAACAGAAAATGTGTGTCAAAGCAAGTTAACAAATATAGAATAAACATGTTTTTACTTGTTATAAGTGAGCCAAATCTGCCCATAGAACTAATAGAATTGAAGTGATTCCTTAAAAACCCACTCTGATTTAAAAAAAAATGTTTTTTCTAATGATGGAGGACAAAGAAATATAGATATATAGCATTACCAGCGATAATTCAAGCGTGAATGTTGTAACCTGAATGTAGCTGCTAAAGATGCAAGATCTGGTGGCTGAAAATGCTGATACTGAAAGCTTGCTAAAAATATTAGCTAAAAGCCAATCTAGCCAAAAAAAAAATAGAAAAATTTCTAATTTTACCATAACAGCTAGCATAATGCTAACATTTTAGTTAAACTCCAAATTTGGATAAAAATCTTTTTAAAAAAAGTCTAATTTTGACGAAACAGCTAGCATAATGCTAACATATTATCTAAACTCCAAATGTGCCGAAAGATCTTGAAATATTACCATTTTCCCAAAACAGCTAGCATAATGCTAACGTATTAGCTAAACATCAAATTTCCCTAAAATACTTTTTAAAGTCTCATTTTTCACAAAACAGCTAGCATAATGTTAACATTTTAGCTAAACTCCAAAGTTGCAGAAAGATCTTGAAATATTACCATTTTCCCAAAACAGCTAGCATAATGTTGACGTAAAAGCTAAACTTCAAATTTATCTAGAAAACTTGTTTAAAAGTCAAATTTTTCCCTAAACAGCTAGCATAATTCTAACGTATTAGCTAAATTCCAAAGTTGCCTAAAGAACTTGTACAAATTTCAATTTTCCCAAAACAGCTAGCATAATGCTAACGTATTATCTAAACATCAAATTTCCCTAAAATACTTTTTAAAATCTCATTTTTCACAAAACAGCTACCATAATGCTAACATTTTAGCTAAACTCCAAATTTGCCTAAAAATCTTGAAATGTTACAATTCTTCCCAAAACAGCTAGTATAATGCTAACATATTAGCCAAGATTCAAATTTACCTAAACAACTTTTTTAAAGGTAAATTTGTCTAAATTAGCCAAAAACAGCTAGCATGTAAAATAAAAGCTAAATGCTAAATTGGCCTAAAAAATCTAGTAGTCGCTTAACATTTTGAAGTGGGAATTGTGTCTCTATCTAAAAGTATGCAGAAGTTCATATGTTTCAAACTACACAAAGTTTTTGAAGGATTTGAACAATTTCTCATTTCCTATGCGGCATATTATGCTCAATATTTCAAAAACTGTTAAGTTTATGAACACCAAAAGTACAAGTACTAATGTCCTGAATGAGCTGAACGAAAGTGAAATCACTGAAAGTGTGTTTGAGTTTTTACGTGTCAAAAAATGAACAGAAAGAAGCAGGAGAATCACTTTGGAACTTTCAGCAATGGGCCAACAGTCTCACAACTCTGAGGGGAATTTGTAGTGAACTCTTGCCGCTCTGCAGAAACTATGTCGTAGAAAAAGATGCAGGTTTTTAGTTGAAAACTGTATAATTATACTTAAAAGACCACTGGGAAAGATTTGAAAACAGATCAGAAGATAATCAGTGAGAGACTTTAAAATAAGTAGACATGTCCCGCCTTTTTAGGCCAAAATAAACTCTGAAACTAGCAGCAAACATTCCATATTCAGTAACATATCTCTGGTAATTGGAAATATGTCTTAAAACAAGTGCTTAATTCTCAAAAAAGGAATGTTTTATTCTGTTTTCCCTCTCAAATATATCTTTAAGTGCTACAACAGTCCAAATGTTGTTGTTTCTCAACTAAAATAATCTTAAAATAAGACTTGATTTTCACATTTCAAAATAAATTTGTCAAAAAAAGTTACAATTAAATCAACGTTTCCTCTTTTAAACTTCTGTCTTGCTGTTGTTTAATCCATTTGTCTTATGATGAGCCAAATAAAACAAAACTCAGCGCTCACAAACAAAACCTCTGCTTAAAAAATAAGATGTTAACTAATAAAACATGTTTTGAAATAATGTTTTCAAGATCAAATGACTCAACAAAAAAATAGAGAATTATTGTTAAGTCATTACATTTGACTGAAAAGTGAGTTAGTTTTGTCTTTTTCAAAGTCACGTGTTTGACCAACAGCTGGTCTATTATGGGTGTGCCTTTTCTGAAATCAGAGTCACAGCTTTACTTTTTCTTTAGAAAGTAAAAAAGAATTCTGCAGACAGGAAGCTGTTTGTCGCTGTAAGCACGTACTCATCGGGGGATTTTTATGAATGAGGACAGTGGAATGATGTGTTTTCCAGGATCTTATTATGATCAGATTTGGTAAGAATGACTAACGCAGCCTGACAACTATGACAAAACAAATCCTAGCAAAGTAGGGTATGTTTTTTTTCTCACTTGCACCATAGTTATTTACAAAAGAATTTTTTGTACTTTAATCTTGTTATTTTTTTGGTTTAGATCATTTTTTCACAAAAAGTGGACTATTTGATCCGTGGTCTGGCGTGTTATCACGGTAACAAGACATGCGTCGAATGGAGCGGCAATTAAAGGTGATATAGATGCTGATCGCCACGATTGGTTAAATGAAGCTTCTCTTCAGAGAGAGAATTTACCTCTTACTGCTTGGTTTTTTTCTAGAAGATGAAAGAAATCATTGTTTTAAAGCAGCTTGCGCAGTGATATCAAGCAGCAACCGGGACTTTTTTTTTTTAGGGCTGCAGATTCATTTTTTATGGCGGTATGTCACCATTTCTGTTTTCTTGGAGTAATACTGCAGATATAAAAGTCTTTAGAGTTGTGCTTATCATACTGTTGATTTGTTTTTGTGTGACCAAATGACACTTGTGGGATATCTGAGTTAACACTTCATAAATTTTAACATTTCAGACTTTAGCAATGAAGGAAAAATTTCTGTTTTTGTTCAAACATCAGATTTACCTAGTAAAAGATTTTGTTTTTAACACAACACAAAAGTGTGATTACAGTAATAGATTCTGAAAGTCTTAATTCAAAATAAATGTGCTAAATGTTCAGTTTTGTGTGTAAATTTCACTTAGCAGATAATAAATGGTTGGCAGAGCATTAAGACTACAAAAAAGTAATATTACAAGTTCCTTGTAAAATCACAACTTTGAATCTAGTAAATTTATTACTTTTAATCTTGTAAATCTATGAGTTTTAATCTCATAAATTTACGAGAAAAAATCTCTTAAATTTATGAGATTAAAGTGGAAGGGAGCCTACAGTCCAGCGAATGAACGGCGTGAGCTGAAACAGACCGACTAAACTTTGAAAAGTTTCTTGGATCTCAACTGAATGTTTAAAACGTTTCAGATGTTTGGAAGTTTTTTTGTTTGATTTACAGTTTATTTATGTTTTATTCGTTGATGGGCGGCTTGCAGGATCTCTGCAGTTCCTGTTGATGAAGCCGTCGATATCCTCGCAGCTGTCCCCTTCCAGTTATTTCTTCCTTCGCGAAAGACCAGATCTCCAACTCTGTGACGCTTCCGTCCGAAGGGACCTAGTTTTTGGAATTTTAAATGTTCTTGCATTGTTTTTTTGTGTTGAAACGGATGTTTCTTTTGGAGAAGGGGCCGTACGGAACACCGTTTACGTTTTCCTTTGGTTTCTGCGCATGGCAGAGACATGACGTAAGGAGGCGAAAGGGCTTCTGGGTATGAGAATGAAAGGGCAAAATAAAGTGCGTCTCCGATCTTTTAATTTACATATAAAACTCTGCATTACCGACTCCAAACCCGGAAAGTCAGCTTCACTGATAATTTGATTTTGAGTCGGCGAAAGGCTGGAAATAAATATTCACAAGATGCTCCACGTCTTTCATCTTCAACCCTAACCCTCTGATAAACGGACAACTTTGGTTATTTTCTCGTTAGTTTACGACTTTAAATCTCGTAAATTTACCACTTTTATTCTTGTAAGTCTAGGAGTTTTTTTCTTATAAATTAACGACTTTTATTCTCGTAAATCTACAAGTTTTTTTTGTCGTAAATTTACAACTTTAAATCTCGTAAACGTATGAGAAAAAAGTCATACATTTAGCCTATGACTTTTAAAGTCATAAATAAATGACTGAATATAGACAACCTAAATATACAACATCATTTAGCAGTTGCGCCTTTTTATTCCTAAATTCACGACTTTTAATCTCGTAAATCTTACAGGTTTTTTTTTCTCGTAAATTTACGACTTTTAATCTCGTAAATCTACGAGTTTTTTTTTCTCGTAAATGTACAACATTAAAAGTCTTAAATGTACGAGAAAAAAGTCATGCATTTAGCCAATGACTTTTAAAGTCGTAAATATACAACTTAATATGTACGACGTAAATATATGACATAATGTAGCAGTTACAACAATTTTTTTCGTGAGTTTACGACTTTTAATCCCGTAAATTGACCATTTTTAATCTAGTAAATCTACGAGTATTTTGCTGGTAAATGTACAACTTTGAATTGCATAAATTTATGAGACTAAAATTCTTAAACGTACAAGAAAAAAAGTTATACATTTAGTCTATGACTTTTAAAGTCATAATTAAACGACTGAATATAGACGACGTAAATATACAACATCATTTAGCAGTTGCACCTTTTTATTCCTAAATTTACGACTTTTAATCTCGTAAATCTACGAGTTTTTTTTCTCGTAAATTTACAACTTTAACTCTCATAAATTTACAACATTAAAAGTCTTAAATGTAAGAGAAAAAAATAATACATTCAGCCTATGACTTCTAAAGTCATAAATATACAACTTAATATATACAACGTAAATATATGACATAATCTAGCAGTTACAACTGTTTTTTTCGTAAATTTAGGACTTTTAATCTCGTAAATCTACAAGTATTTTTTAAATGTACAACTTTAAATTGCGTAAATTTATTAGATTAAAAGTCTTAAATGTACAAGAAAAAAAGTCATACATTTAGCCTATGACTTTTAATGATATAAATATACGACATAATATATATGACGTAAATATACAACGTTATTTAGCAGTTGCGACTTTTTTTTCGTACATTTACGAGATTATTAAATTCGTATTAAATTCGGCCCTAATACTCCGTCGTTGGCAAATACTGTAAAAAGAAACACGATTAATTTGGCGATACATTTTTTTCCCAGGTTTACAGTTAATTTGTAAATTTTTTTAATCGATTCCCAGCCCTATAAAAAACACGATGTCCCTCATTAGCTGATGTATTTTCACCATCAAGTTTTTGCTCATTGGGACTCAGCGGGATAAATAAACACCCCCCCACACACGTGTTGAGTTGAGGAATGACAGGCGTCTGCAGCTGCGAGGGAGCGCGTGCCAAAACTTCCTGTCCGTCCACGTCTTTAGCAGCTGCCGCATCTCCGCCGCAGAACACAACCACGCACGCACCCTCGAACGCCTTCGCCTAATGGCTTCCAGAAGTTGAGAATCGGCGTGACGCCGAAGATCCAAACAGAACCTCTTTACCTCTCTGCTTCCACTTTTTCTGAGATTCTATTCCTTCCCTTTTCCCTGCGCCTGACACCTCCGTGATTCACAGTTACAGTAAACCCTCATGTACTGATGTCATTTCACATCACTTCCCAAAAACTCAGCAGTCCCCCCCCTCCCCCCGCCCATGTCTGCTGCTCTCCTCTTCATCAGAGCAGACATCTGTATGCCGCCGAACGCTCACCTCCAACTCTGCATTCAAAACTCACAGAAGGTGTGAGCAATAAAAAGGACTGCTCCATCTGTCGGCGTATAATAACCTGATGGCCGTAAAAGAATCGCACAAAGAGAGGAAGAGGCCCGGCACATCTGAATCCCATCAGGACGTCGCCGAGCGGCAGCTTTTCCAAAGCTTCCTCAAAGTTTGTGAACTTCACATCAGCTTCAATCAGGGGGAGTGAAGAAAATAAACTTCTTTTTTTTTTTAGCACATCACTTTCATCCCACCTCCTCGAGTTTCACACATCAACTCGATAAACCAAACAGATTTGCACCAGCCTTGTTTGTGAAGGCAGCCAGACACAAAGCTCCTCACAAAGACGAAAATGTCTTCTGTTTACATCCCTCCCTCCTCGCTTTCCTGTCCGTCCTCGCAGTCAGCTGTTCTGCCTCCTCCCACCGGAGGAGTGAGGAGGTCCGGGAGAGGGCAACCTACAAATAAGTTCCATTAATCACAGGCCGGAGTCTAATGTAACTAATATTTTACAATTAGAGGAGACAGCGGTGGGATCCCAGCCATCCATCTCTGCACCACATGATCCTCCGTTCACAAGCTGCTCCAACCGCAGCCTCACATCAACGGCAGTCAGATGCAAACCTGCACCAGAGCACCGAGTCCACAGCACGAAAACAAGATCTTCTGAGGGGTTTTGACTGGAGATCTCAGCAGCATGTTGGAGCGCTTTGAGGGAAAACCGTTCACGCCATTAAAAATTGAGTTTTTAACATGTTTATGTAGCATCTTTCTGGAAAAATTAAGCTTTTATTTCTATTCTGAGTGTCCTTTTGTTCAAATTGTAGCAAATAAGGAGCAAATGCCGTTAGAATAAGGTCATATTTGCGACTTTTCCCTCTTGATGCTTCCACCCACAGACAAACAGATCCATGAACGTCTTTGTTTTCCTCGTCTGAGCTGGAATCTGGATCTAAACTGTACGGCTGCATAGAAACAATATTGGTCACCATTTCTCTTGCACCCCTAATGTTAAGTTGGGGCTGCAAGCTAGCACAAAAGAGTGTGAACAAAGGCATGATGGGAAATCCGTACAGGCTTACTCCACATCAACAAGTCAGAGGTGAATTTCTGATGAACTACTGCCGCCCTGCAGAAACTATGTCCTAGAAAACGACACAAGTTTTTCGATTTTGGCTAAAAACAGCATCATTATAATTAAAAGACCTCTGAGAACGATTAGGAAATGGGTCCAAAGATGATTGGAATTGGGTTTTTTAACTGATATAAAAAAAAAAAAAAAACTTAAACTGATGAACTCATCATGGATGATGACAAAAGGGTCAAATCAGGATCAGCTTACAATGAAGGAAAGCAGTTTAAAACTTAAAATAACACATAGTAAACTTAAAAGAAGTTTTGAATGTTTAAAAAATGTAATTTGAGGAAAATACCTTTTAAATTCTAAATTTGAAACAAAAAAACTAAACCTAAAACTGTTATCAAATGAAAAATCATGTTTAGTAATAAAAGCTGCTGTTTCATATTTTCAACTTTTCTTCTTTCATTTTTCTCCCTCTTTGTTTTCAGTTCTTAATTAACGTTTTAATTTCAGGCTTTTTTAAGTTGATCATAGACTGTATAACTACTGGACATCTCACCCCTCCCCTCTCGTGTTCCAAATAGGAAGTTTCCGCTGGTTTCAAAAAGGCCAAAGTCCCATAGACTTCTATTGAGAAATGGACAGTTATTACAGCCCCTCTTGCTCTGATATATTCTTCTCAACATTTTCTTTCATTTTTCATTTTTTTTCATTTTCTTTATCACAAGTTATTCAAGTTAGAAACTGACCAATCAGATCCCCAACTTGAAGGTTTGATTGACAGAGTCTGTCGCTCTCAGTGGAAGGGGGTGGACTTAAACAAGCTCACTTCTTGCTAATGTCATTTGGTCCCAGAATCGACTTCATTTCGTTGGAACTCGAGGTAACAGCCTCGTTTTGTCCATCTCTATTCATGTCAGTGGCTCCAGAACGGCTGTCGCTGGGAAGAAACGGTCAAATTTACCGTTTGGTTTTTCACTCACTTTAAGCTGAACCTGATTTGACTCCATATAAATGTAGCTGATGAAACCAGTTTTGGTTGAAACGATTCCTAACATTCAAGAAATTTTTGACTACTTTAACATTTTGTTCCTTAATTCAAATCTATGGGAATTGTTTTACAGATTGAATAATCTGCTGGTATAATTTTCCTATTTTCATGTCCCAAACCCTTTAACTACCCAAAAAAATCACCCAAAAATATATTTTTTTACTGCTTATTGCCTTGATACGGAAAAGAGACATTGAATTAAAAAAAATCCCTAAAAGTACATAGATAGCTATCCACAATTTTTTTAATTCAATTTTTTAGGAAAAAATAATGTTTTGGTTAGTAACTGGTGTGCACCAGATAGTAACTGACTTTTATTTTCTAAAAATTAAAGTTAAAAAAAATTTCCAAAACAAATATTAATTTATTTTTATTTTATTTTATGTCCCTTTAGGGGCTCCGTACATTGGATAATAATACACACAATATTTAAAAAAAAAATGTTTTCTAAATGTTTCCCACCATTAGATTGAGCAGGCAGTTAAAGGGTAAAAAATATCAATTTTGCATAAGAAAAAGTAAACTGAAAGTTTGTACAAACCAAATATTTCTGAAGAATCGGGAAGCTTGAGGACACACTTGAGATGTGGATCCCTCAGCAAGAAGTAGTAAAACTTTGTTTTATTAACCATACTAGAGTATAGGTACAAGTATACTATAGTTTATGTATGTACAGTACAGTAAGTAGTCTTCTGACTAAACATTTAAGGCATATATAGTAACTAAAAAGTACCTCACTTTTAGTATTTATAAATATGCGTGTAGTACTATTAAATGGGTTACTTTTTACAAGAGGATGTTAAGATTTGAAATAAAACATTTTTAGAGCATTTTTTAGTTAAAAAGAATATTAATGAACTCATAGTAAAACTGGGAAAAAAGAAGAAATATTCCCAACTTTCTAATTTATGATAAAAATGATAACATCAAAAGTATCTCTAGTCATGTTTTTTATTTTGCTTTAGAGATTTTCTTAGAACAGAGCAGCAATATGTTCTGGTTTGCAGAGTGAGAAACATCCCAGCATAAACTAAAGACATTGAGATCCCAGCAAATAGAAAGTATGAACCGTCTCGCTAAACTAAGCTAAGCTAGCTAAACACAAAAAAGGGAAAACTCATCATCTTAGAATAAAGTCACTTTTAAGCGAGGACATATTTCAAACGGGAGTATTTGCTGCGTGTACGTCTGCACCTGTGCACACGTCTCCCTGTGTTTGTGTGTGGCTGCGATGAGAATGCGTCTCGGGCCGAGATAATGACCATGATGACAGTGGCGGGGCCCGCGGGGGCCAGAGGAGCTGAATGGTGACGGATGACACCGGGCTGGGCTCTGATGGCGCACAGACAGTGAGTGATGACTGCACATCCTTCCCAGAGCTCCACCCTTCATTATCTCTATGGGGAGAAGCGCGGCACAAAGGCAGGCCGCGCTGCCCTCTCGCTGCCCTCCAACGACATCTGCTCGCGGAGACAGCCGCACAAGCGCTCCTCTTTCACCTCGCTGTCGCTCCATCCATCTCCATCTATGGGGATCTTCCTGGCTTCTTTTCTCTTTCCTTTTCTCTGGGTCTGTGTCGGCCCTCTCTGCGGAGGGTACCCAGAGGTCAGACAATGAGATAATGACTCACCCCTTTCAACCTTTCAAATCAGGGCCCTTTCTCTCCCTCTGCCCTCCGTGGTTCTTTCATTCTTAATCCTTTCTTTATCGATCTTCTCATATTCGCTCGTTCTCATGCTTCTCAATCTGGAGCCACCAAAGAGATCTGATTTAATCTCTTCCATTTTCATATTTTTCCACAATTTAAAGTCTCACTGCGATCATCTTTTGATCTATTTTCAAAGCGTTTCCAGTGGTAATAATTATGATTATTAGCCAAAAATCTAAAAAGTCGTTTTCTTCTGCAGAGCAGCAGGAGTTCATTAGAAATTCACCTCTGAGTGAAGCCCGCCCTCACTTCCCATCATCTATATGTTAATGCATTCTCCTGCTAGCTTACAACTCCCCACACCTTCATCTTACTGGTGCAAAAATATTGGAGCACTCAAAGGAGAACTAGAAAAGTTGCATTACCTGCAACTGAAAATAGTTGCTGAAGATGCTGAAGCTTTTTGCTGAAAATGACACAATTTAATTTCTGAAGGGATTTTCTGAAATTCAAAAGCTATTTGCAAAATGTTAAATTTGCTAAAAGAATGGAAATTTTGATAAAGAACTATGAAAGAGCGCTGAAGTTGACCTACATTTCTGAAAAAGTTACAGTAAAATGGCTTAAAATTTTTGGTTTTGCAAAAATTGTTTTGTGTGTTGCTTACGTATTAGCTAAACTCCGAATTAGCCCCCAAAAAAACCTCAGTAGATGCCAAATTTGCCAAAAAAAAGCTAGCTTGTTGCTTAAATAATAGCTAAACTCTAAAATAGCCTAAAATTCCTCGGTAAAATAAATTAGTTAAAAACATTACTGTTGCTAAAATAGAAGCTAAACTCTAAATTAGCCTTAAAAAAAAAACATCAGTAGATAACAAATTAGCCAAAAACGTTAGCATGCTCCTCAAATATTAGCTAAACTGAAAATTGGCATAAAAAATCTCAGTAGAGGCCAACTGAGCCAAAAAAGCTAGAACAATGCTTGAATACTAGCTAAACTAAATTTGTAAAAATGTTAGCCTGTTGCTAAAATAGATGCTAAACTCTAAATTGGCCTAAAAAACCCAGTAGATCACAAATTAGACGAAAGCGTGTTGTTTTGCTAAAATATTAGTATTAATATTAATATATTTTTTTTAATTACTAGAAAATGAAAGATAAAAACATAACCCATGGATATATTTAAAGGCTCAGCATTCACACTGTAGTGATTCTCCTGCATCTTTACGTTTCTTGACACATAAAAACTCAATCCAGCTTTTAACAATTTCAGGAATCTTGATTCAAATTCAAATTGTTCAGCTCGTTCAGAACATTACTGCTTGTTCTTTAGATATTCATAAACTAGATAGTTTTTGAAATATTGAGCAAAATATGCCCCATAGGAAATTAATGAGAAAATTCTCAAATCTTTCAAAAACTTTGTGCACTTCAAGACTTGTGAACTTCCACATACTTTCAGCTAGAGACACCATTCAAACTTAAAAATATTCAGCCACTACTTGAATCTTTTGGGTAATTTGAAGTGTAGCTTTTAATTTAGCATTATGCTAGCTGTTTTGGCAAAATTAGACATTTTTTTCCAGTTTTTTAATGATAATTTGGAGTTTAGCTAATATTTTAACAATACGCTAGCTTTTTTTGGCTAATTTAAAATTCAACTAATATTTTAACAATATGTTAGCTGTTTTGCTGCTAGTTTTTTTGTGGCTAATTTGGCATTTAGCTGTATTACAGCAAGCTTTGGGCCTCAGCATTTTCGGCTATCAACTTTAGCATTTTTAGCTATCAGCTGTAGCATCTTGATCTTCAGCTTACAGCATTCACACTAGTATTATCGAAGGTAATGCTATATATCTAGTCTGCTTAAAACTGACAATTGAAGACTTTCTTTTTCATTTCCTATGTATTTTGCTCAATATTTAAAAAGCAATAAAGTTAATGAATACAAAAAATACGAGCTGTAATGTCCTGAACGAGATAAATGTTTTGATACTAAGATAGCTGAAATCGCTGAAAGTGTGTCTGAGTTTTTATGTGCCAAAAATCACTAAACAAAGATGTTCATGGATCTATTTGTCTGGAACAGGGAGCTTGTGGCCCCGCCCAGAGTCACAAATACAATCTTTTTCTTTTTTCGTCTGCTTCTGATTCATGATTTGAATTCATAAATACTCAAAAATGCAAACCAAAACCAGACTTTCAAACTGAAAGGAAGTTCCTCCTCAAATGTTTGTGCTTTCCTGGCAGTTGCATGCCCTCCTAACCGTGGTGAATGCCGCCATCTAGTGGTCGACGCCACACATCGCACCATCAAGTGAGCACTCAAGACACAAAGCTCAGTGAGACTAATGAGCATGCAGACAGGTTCAAGCAGAGGTCACCATCTGGCCAATTACCACTGCTGGCACATTGGAGTCGACCTGAACTGTCATCACAAGCACATCACTCCATGTCCAAACTGCCCGGCAATATGTCACCGTGCCACTCTGCGTGCCACACAGCGCGGCGAGGACGGGGGCAACGGGAGACAGCTCCGTGACAACGCCACCTGGTCATCAGCATCGACAGGACAGACCGCCGCGCCACCTGCTTCCTTCACTTTTGGAGGTCGCTCCGCGGAGCTTCAATGTCACTTACTCATCGGTGTGACTGACAGCTGTTGAAAGGGATCAATAAGGCAGAAATCTGGAAAATCGGCAGAAACTTTGTGCCAAATTCAGGAGATTTTTCATCGACAACAAAAGGAAGAAACACAGTTTGAGGGCTTTGACAGTGGGGGGGGGGATTTATAATAACCATCTGTACAATCAAATAGAAAATTACATCTTGCTGTTGGAATCATAAAGAAGGGGAACAGATGTTAATCCCTAATGGAGTTGACAGGCACTTTCCTGTCTTTCACATGAACATATTGAGTTTCTGAAGAAGAGGGGGATCAGAGGGAAGGTGTATCATGTTGCACTCATAATACATGCATATCAAAGACCCCAGCTGTTGGATTCCCTCTCCTGAGAGACAGCATTATTAAATCTGCACTCGGCAAGCACATCACACCAGCACCAGATCTTCAGCCTCTCCTCTCCATCCGCTTGGCGATTTGTAACCCATCACACGAAGAGATTGTATCTCGCTTTAAAGAGTGGAGGGAATCAGTGCCACGCACCTGTGTCTTATTTAGCTCTTATTTGGGAGATCAGAGACGAGATCTGGAAGGAGAAGGAGGAGGGGGGGAAAAAAAGACTCAAGTGCTATAAGTAAAAAGGAAGTGTGCTGTTCATAATTGGCATGATTCACACACACTCACACTCGCTCTTCACACTCCCGCTGCTCGCTGATGAGGGCTGCCATGCTGCCAAAAAACCTTTTTTGGAAGTCTGCGGCAGAACCCTCGCGGATGACAATGTCACATGTCATAAACAAGAGGGACGTTTGCCAACTTCTCTCGCACTACGGAGGAGCGAGGCATCCGTCAGCCCATAACGAGATGGCGGGAAGTGCCCACTAGGTGGCAGTAGAGCCCTGAAAATGTGCAACGTTTGACAGTTGGGGTCTTCTCACCTGATGCCACATCTTTCTCCATGTTTCCGTTCACTCCGGGTTTGAGTGCGCCGCCGGGCGTGCTGCTTAGACCCCCCTGGGACCTGAGGAAGGAGAGCAGGACCCCCTGGTGCTGGAGCGGGTCCATCTGGGCTCTTCCCGGCTTCCTGTCCGCCGGTCCTTCCTGTCCCGCCTCCTGTTTCAGCTTCTTCCACCTGGCATCATCGTCATCATCACTTCTGTCTTCTTGGAAGTCGCCCTCGTAGTCTCGACCTTCGATGTTCTGTGAGGTCGTCTCCTCGTTCGGTCCCGGTACCAAAAGGTCACGCTGGTATGCGGGTTTCTTGCTGAGCTCAGCCGAACTTTGTAGCCCGCGGCTGACGGAGGACACGACTCCGTTACTGAAAAGGCCAGACATCTGCATGAGGACGGCGGCGTGAGAGTCCGGACGGACGGACAGATCCAGAGGCTCGTACTGGGACTTCCTGGTTGGAGGGCCGTCTCCTGCGTCTCGGTCCGCCGCCTCAGACTTCTTGTTGGCCAGCAGGGTCTTCTCCTCCGGGTTGACGTAGTGACCGGCCGCCGGGCTCCAGTCCTCCCTGGATCGGGGTCTGGCTTTGGGGCTGGAGCTCCTGCTGCTGCCGGGCTGCAGCGGAGAGGAAAGATCTCGGCTGTTCTGCCAGGGAGGAAACTGGTAGCGATCGTGGCGGAAGGCTGTGCGGGCGACTTGACCCCTGAAGACTTTCTCACCTAACACAGAGAAGAACAGCATGAAAGAATCCAAATCGAATCAAGAAAACTCTGCTCATATGAGGCATTCTGACTATTTTTGCTCTCAATGCTCCAAGACCAGTTGTCTAAACATGAAAAATGTTGCAATCTCACACCAGGCTGAGTTGAATGATTTAAGTGCTGCCCTGCAGTAAATCAAGCTTGTAATCAGCTTTCAGCTCCAGTGATCCATCATCTTACAGTATGGACGCCACCACCGTATGCAATAAATACACCCAAAGACGTTAACGGCAAACAAGATTCTTCCAGAAATAATAAACAGTGAAATTGTTAAGGAGCTAGAACAAGGCAGATGTTGCAGACAAGAGGCTCGTTCCATCAGAGGCAGTAAGTGGGTTTTCCAGTCAGAAATAACCAAGTCCAACATGTGAGCGCTTCTGATTAACCACGCCATCCACTCCAGCGCTGTTTATTTGTGCTTCATACTTGAGAAATGGCACATCCAGCGCATAATTCAAAAAGTACAAAGTGTGTTATTGTGGGGAATGACAAAGGGTAATTTTTTCTCATTTCAGCCGGTGAGTAATATCCATCTGGATGCAAGATTTGATCTCGCACGCCATAACTTTTAACTAGAATAGTTGCATTACCTGCGATAATGCTACCGTGAATGCCTTTTGCTGAAGATGGTGAAGCTTTTTCCTGAAAATTGTGACAAAATTTACTTTAATTGGTGTAAACTATTTGCAAAAATGTTAAATATGCTAAAAGATTGAACATTTCATTAAAGAACTATTAAAGGAGGCTGAAGTTGACCTAAATTACTGAAAAAATGTGGTAAAATTGCCTAAAAATCCACAATACATGCACATTTTGCAAAGATATTTAGTGTGTTGCTTAAATGTGAGATAAACTCCAAATTAGCCCAAGAAACTGTAATACATGCCAATTTAGAAAAAAAAAAAAAAAAAATTCTAGCTCATTGCTTTGAATACTAGCTAAACTCCAAAACAGCCTAAAATTCCTAAATAAGTAAAAAACTAGACTGTTGCTAAATTAGAAGCTAATCTCTAAATTGCCCTATAAATACCTCAGTAGATAACAAATTAGCCAAAAATGTTTGTATGTTGCTAAAATATTTCCTAAACTCCAAATTAGCATAAAAACCTCAGTAGAAGCCAAATTGGCCAAAAAAAAAAGCTAGCACTTGCTTAAGTACTAGCTAAACTTCAAAACAGAATACAATTCCTCAGTAAACTAAATGACTCAAAAACATTAGCGTGTTGCTAAAATAGGAGCTAAACTCTAAATTAGCTTATAAAAGCCTCAGTAGATAGTAAATTAGCCAAAAGCGTTAGCATCCTGCTAAAATATTTGATAAACTCCAAATAGCATTTTTAAAACCTCAGTAGATGCCAAATTAGCCAAAAAAGCTAGCAGTGGCTTAAATTATCCAAAAAAGCCTACAATTTCTCAGTAAACTAAATTAGTCAAAAACGTTAGCATGTTGCTAAAATAGAAGCTAAACTCTAAATGAGCTAAAAAAAAAACAGTAGATCACAAAGTAGTCAAAAATATTTGCTAAACTCCAAATTAGCGTAAAAAAAACTCCAGTAGATGCCAAATTAACCAAAATAATTCTGACTCATTGCTTTAAAAAGTAGCTGAAATACAAAATAGCCTAACATTCCTAAATAAGTAAAAGAAAACCATAGCCTGTTGCTAAAATAAAAGCTAAAGTCTAAATTAGCCAATAAAAACCTCAGTAAAAAACACTAGTGTGTTGCTAAAATAATTGCTAAATTCCAAATTAGCATAAAAGAAGTAGATGCTGAACTAGCCAAAAAAAGTTTTAGCCTGTTGCTTTAAATACTAGCTAAACTCCAAAACAGCCTAAACTTACTAAATTGGTCAAAAACGTTAGCATGTTGCTAAAATAGAAGCTAATCTTTAAATTAGCCTAAAATACCCCAGTAGATAACAAATTAGTCAAAAACGTTAGCATGTTGCTAAAAAATTGTCTGTGTCTGAATGTTTGCAACATTACTATAAAAGATGAAAACATAGCCCATGGATATATTTAAAACTTGTTGCTATTGTACTTAAAATTTGAAATTCGAAGACTTTCTCATTCATCTCTCTATGGGGGACATTTTGCTCAATATTTTTAAAACTACAAAGTTTATGAATACCAAAAGTACAAGCAGTAATGTCCTAAAAGAGCTGAACATTTTGGTATCAATTTGCTTACTAAGCATTCACACAATCAAAGTCAATGTAAATGTCTTCTTCCCTGTGTTTACCTACACTTGCATCCCCATGGCTGTGGCAGAGGCCCCCTGTGGGGTTAAACGCTCTCCCTGAGACCATTCGGAGTCAGTGATAGTCTCAGACCTCCGCCTTGAAACAGCCCAGCTGTTTCGCTGCCATTCCAATTACAGTAAAAGTCATCTGACGCCATTAAGCCACAAATATTGGCAGTTTATTGCCCAACACTCTCCTGGCATTTGAAGGTCAGGTCATACATTATACTGTGTCTTTTAAGGATGCGTCTGGGATGGGGAGATAAACCCACCACCATTAATTTAATTCTATGCATATTGATGCCTTATTGTTCTTCTTTAATGGACTAATACCTGACTTACAGCAGCGATTCATCCTCGCCACAGAAATATCAATTTCATACACCTCAAGATCTGACCCTGAGGCTATTCTCAGAGGTAAATCCAAATCTAATGATCTGTAGTAGCAGCAGCTTCACTTTGTTTCCAACTTTAATAGAGACTTTTAATAGAGAACGCGTCGTTTTCCTGCTGAACGGCGGCAGTTTCCTCGCAATTACAGTTTACGAAACCGTAAAATAACACCCACACGTTAATTAAATTGAGCTCCACCTTAATGAGATTGAAAAGTCACAGGTGAAATGGAAAAATCCTGCCCTTGAACTACAGAAGCCGCCGCCTTCTCCCGCCTGCAAATGTTTGTGTGTTTTCTTTAAAAAATCGTGTTCGATTTAATGTCTGCGTACATTAAAAGTCTTCAAGAGCGGGAAACAGACTTCAACGGCTGCCACACCCTTGTCTCCAGTAACAAAAACTCCAAACAGCCTAATGGAAGTCCTTCCGACACGCCATATATCTCAATTATTCTGTGGCTTAAATTACGATGACATTACCGGCCCGCTCCCAATGCAGAAAACACATATATCTGACCTCATCTTTCAGCGTGGACCTTCTTAAGCCCATTTGCCAGCCTTCATGGGAGCGGTAAAACAACACAAAGACTAAAGACTCTGCCTTTTCTCTCCTCCTTTGGATGGGTGCCATCTTTGTGATTGCCTGGTTCATGCTAACTTAATCAGTTTAAGATTTACTTACAGTGCCGAGGCTCACATTATGTGAGGGGAGTAATTTTAGAGCTTAGATTTATCAACCAAAACTCCAATTACTGCATCATTACAAACCCCAGCCTCTCTCACCTAACACAGAGCATCTAATGAAGTGATGCATATGAGTTATCCATTCCTGCTGCATGTGCCAGGTGGAGGAAAAGGCTAAATACTAAAGATTAATAAATAAATATCTCTGCGGGGGAAAAAAAAAAAAAGTGCAACTGGTGATTTATTCGCCACGGAAACGGGCTTAAAGATTTACGGTCGTATATCCCCGTCAATGCAATCACACTCTCACATATTATTTGCTTACACGGGCATTTGGCAGTTATATTGTAGATATCAAACTCTATATACAGCAGAGCGCTGGCTCTGCCTCTATATGCATAATCAAGCACCTGAAATGAAAAGCACAGATACATGTTGCCTGGTTTGGTTTAAGATGAAACAGAGTGAGAGTCACACACAAGACTGGTGAGAAAAACAGGGGCACCAGATGTTCTTTGATGTTTATAATAGCATATATTATTAATATTAATTAGACCACATAGTCAATGACGCATTTGGGACGTTTCCAAGTCAATTAAGCCAAATGGCATTCAGGAGACGGCGGAACAATATTTCAAGGCAGGTGTTCAGAACTCCCTGGGTAAATCTTTTTATCTGCATGCTAGGAAAACAAGCATTTTGAGCTTAATTTGAGCCTCATATCTGCAATAATAATTAAAAAGAGGATTAAAAGACAGAAGTGAGAGGGAGACGGAGGAGCCAACAGGTAATCAGTTCAGACGAACCAGTGAGACCGACTGATACGTGAGGAAGAGGCGATTGTTCTCGCGGTTCAAAGATGCTTTCACACATCACAAAGAGAACAGACTGATGCCACTGGAGCAGGCAGATGGAAAGTGATAGTCTGCGCAGCCGCCCTCTTTATCTGCGTAGACCTGAGCTCACGTTACTGTTGCCACAAACAACTATTTTAATAGTTGACTAATCGGGTCATGCACAAGGTGGATGTAAAGCACACATCTTAACCATCATTAGCTTTAAATTAACTAGTTTGTGGTGTAGTGGTAGGGCGGTCGACTCCTGACCGAAAGATTGGGGGTTTGATTCCTGCCTTGCCCGCCCATGTGTCGAAGTGTCCTTGGGCAAGACACTGAACCCCAAATTGCCTCTGGTGGAAGGTTGACGCCAGTGTTTGGCAGCGGAGCCACCACCAGTGTGTGGATGGGTCTGTGACTGTGAAGCGCTTTGGGGCTTCGAAGGAATGTAGAAAGCGCTATACAAGTGTACGCCATTTACCATTTAAAAACTAGATATATTAGATATATGAATTTGGTCGCTGAAGATGCTGAAATAGATGGCTGAAAACGCTGAAGCTGATAGCCAGCTAAAATATTAAATATCAAATTAGCTTCAAAAATAAAAAAGCCAACATTAGCAAAAACAGCTAGCATGTAGCTGAAATATTAGCTAAACTCCAAAAATAGCCTAAAAACGTAAAATAAAACTTAGCCAAAACAGCTAGCATATGGCTGAAATATTAGCTAAACTCCAAAAAAGCCAATAAAATAAAACAAAGCTTAAATTAGCCCAAACAGCTAGCATGTAGCTAAGTTGTTAGGTGAACTCCCAAAAGAGGCAAAAAATTAAAAAAGCTTAAGTGAGCCAAAACAGCTAGCATGTGGTTGAAGGATTAGCTAAAATAGCCAAAATAGCCTAAAAACAGCTGATTTTTTTGCTAAACTCCAAAACAGCCTCAAAATAAAAGAAGCTTAAGCTAGCCAAACAGCTAGCATGTAGCTGAATTTTTAGCTAAACTCCAAAACAGCCTCAAAATAAAAGAAGCTTAAGATAGCCAAACAGCTAGCATGTAGCTGAAATATTAACGTAACTCAAATAATAGCCTAAAAAGTAAAAAAAAGTTTACGTTAGCCAAAACAGCTAGCATGTAGCTAAGATATTAGGTGAATTCCAAAAATAGCCCCCCCCCCCAAAAAAAAGCTTAAGTGAGCCAAAACAGCTAGCATGTAGCTTAAATATTAGCTAAACTCCAAAACAGCCTCAAAATAAAAGAAGCTCAAGCTAGCCAAACAGCTAGTATGTAGCTAAAATATTAACGAAACTCCAATAATAGCCTAAAAACTGAAAAAAGTTTACGTTAGCCAAAGCAGCTAGCATGTAGCTGAAATATTAGTTAAACTCCAAAATAGCCTAAAGAACCCTAATAAATGCCAAATTAGTCCAAAAAGCTAACATAACACCATTATAACTTTCAACTTTACTAAACTCTGACCCTATATATAATATAGAGTAAAGACTAATTGACTATTAAATTAATTGACAACTATTTGAATAGTTCGACTAATCGTGGCAGCTCTAGTTACCGTCGGCCGATCCTCCTCACCTCCGTCTGCACTGGACGCTTACAGTAAAAGCGGCATCAGTGCGAGGACAGCATCATTACATGCTGTCTGCTCATTGACCTTGAGGTTAAGAGTATTGAATGGGACTAATTAATAACTGTCAGCGCATTTACATTTCTTAAGTTTTTTGTTGGGATCTAAGTGGACTAATGTAGGTCAGCGGCCTGCAGCGTGTGTCTTTTATCAGTTTACCACGCTGAGAAGAGAGATTTTTCTTAATCTCACTTCATAATTAAGTAAATTTGCCAACATGGATGTGTGGAGATGTGATGTGCGGCGTCCTGCCTCCATTCAAATCAAAGTGGGATTTCAGCCCCAGATCTAAATCCATAGCAGGAGACAAATAAAGGCTCTCCCACTCTTGACAGCTATGACTGTACTATATTTGCAATCCATATTGAGAACATCAATAACTTCATGACCACCATAGGCTGACTATGAATAATGCAGCCGGTAATTCTGGACCAATCAATGTTCCTCAAGCTGAACATCTGGCAGTGGTAATTTTTCCTCAGAAAGCAGTCTTTCGCTCGCCGACTTGATCAGTTACACCCCCCCCTCACCACCTCCGAACAAACTTATCCCCGTTATTAAACCCTCATCAAGTGGTGCGTGTTCTCCATATGTGTAGGATTTACCTATCTGTCCTGCAGCAGACCTGTGCGCTGAGCCCGGGCCAACAGCGTGTGATTGTGTTAATTAATCTGTCATTGTGAACGCAGGGAGCAGCTGCAGAGGTCTCTGGGATATATTGTCAGAGCTAAACAATGCGGTGCTAAGCCCCCAGAGTGAGTCTACCATTACACAGGACTAAGAACAGAGAAGGGAGGAGAGGAAGAGGAGGTGGGGGGGGGGTTGCCTGCAGGATCCATCATTGACTAAAGCAATGACGCCTGACCTTTACAATGAATTAGTTTCCATGCTTAATATTGACTGAAATTAGAGTCTGATACTGAATGTGGCATCCTAGAACTCAAATCCTCGGCTAGCTAGCCGGCCGCCATAAATGTTTCTGGAAGTGACACCACATGGTCTGGGAGATAGCGGAGGAGAGGGAAACTAAAAACAACAGAGCTTTGAGTATGTTCCTTAAAGAGCAACCAGAGAGGGATTTGGCCATAAGCGCAGACATTTACATGTAAATATGCAGATACGAGTATGCGTGTACAATACGCAAACAAAAACGTCTAACTGGATTAGACCTGATCCATTTATCTCTGCTATACGGACATCATTTAAGAGGATACTGGATCAAATCCCACAAGAACTGTAACCACTGCAACAATGAAATCAGGAAAAAAAGCATAATAAGCCACGGAGAACTCAAAGTTTGGTCCGTGGTGGTAGCTGTACTTTAGGCTCATGATGGCGTGTTAGCAGGATGCCATGACAAGAAAGGCATCTAACCGTTGAGCCGAATCATCCAAACCACCAGGTGGAAACGAACACTATCAATAAAAATACCAGGTGGTAGATCAAATCATAAAAATCACTGGGTGGTATATATCAAATCATTAAAAACACCAGATGGCGTGCATTAACATCTTGTGCCCCCGTAGGCAAAGGGGTGGGGATGTGACAGATATAAAATAGAGGGTACTAATTATCCCCACATTTCAACATGATGCCATTATCTTTAAAAGCAACAAAAAGACCTCATGGATGAAGCCTTCTCTGCTCTGCTGTTGACCCTCATTTCCTGTTTTAAACAGATTCTGACAGAAAAGCTGAAACATTTTAAAGACGGAATGAGAGCAAAAAATGGGACTTAAAAATGAGGACTTTTGATAGATTTAATCAAGAATCAGAAAATCATATCATTGAGATCTCGTTAACGGTTGAAAAGCTTCATCCAACTGACTGAAAAATGTTATTTGGTAGCTTATGCCGTCATCACAACTGTCCCTCTAGGTCATGTGTCAAAGTCAAGGGCCGGGGGCCGGATCCGGCCCTCAGGGTAATTCTATCCTTCCCTCCAGATCCTTTTATTGTATTGGTATTAATAGCCCAATGTTGTCTTGTCCTTATTTCTAACTTGTATAATTTTGACAAAATATATTTTTACAGAGATTAAAATATTGAAAGCTATTTAAGGTTTTAGTTGATTTATTCTGGAATAATATTCCTGAATTTTTATTATTCATGTTAAAAAGTTATTGTTTTAAGTTTTAAAAATTTGCGTCATTCTAGCTGTTTTGGCTAAATTAGGCTTTTTTTTGTTTTTAGGCCGTTTTGTAGTTAGGCTAATATTTACACGCTAGCTGTTTTGAATAATTTAGGCATTTGTTTTTTAGTTTTAGGCTATTTTGAAGTTTAGCTATTTTTTTCAGCCACAAGTTAGCTGTTTTGGCTAATTTAGAGTTTTTTTGTTTTTAGGCTGCTTTGGAGTTAGGCTATTTTTCAGCTACACGCTAGCTGTTTTGGCTAATTTAGGTTTTTTTGTTTTTGTTTTTAGGCTGTTTTGGAGTTTAGCTAAGATTTCAGCTACATGGTAGCTGTTTTGGCAAATTTAGGCTTTTTAAAAAAGTTTTTAGGCTGTTTTTTAGTTTAGCTAATATTTTAGGTACATGCTAGCTGTTTTGGTTAATTTAGGCGTTTGTTTTTTCAGTTTTTTAGGCTATTTTGGAGTTTAGCTAAAATTCTAGCTACATGCTAGCTGTTTTGGCTAATGTAGGCATTTGTTTTTTTTTGTTTGTTTTTTAGGCTATTTTGGAGTTTAGGAATTTTTTCAGCTACATGCTAACTGTTAAGTTAAAGTTAAAGTCCCACTATTTGTCACGCACCTAAGTGTGTGAAATTTGTTCTCCGCATTTGACCCATCCCCTGGGGGAGCAGTGAGCTGCAGACACAGCCGCGCTCGGGAACCATTTGGTGGTTTAACCCCCCAGTCCAACTCCTTAATGCTGAGTGTCAAGCAGGGAGGCACTGGGTCCCATTTTTAAAGTCTTTGGTATGACTCGGCCGGGATTTGAACCCACGACCTTCCAATCTCAGGGCGGACACTCTACCACAAGGCCACTGAGCTGGTTTTGGCTAATTTAGGCTTTTTAAAAAGTTTTGGAATTAGGCTAATATTTACACGCTAGGTGCCCACCATTTGAAGATGGATCGTGGAGGACAAATGAATAATTTTGATTTGTGTCCGGCCGGAATTATGCGTCACCGAGTCATGTATCGTAATGTAGGTGTGAAAAAAAAGCCTGGAGCAAGATTTACCAGATTTACACCACTTTGATGTTTTTTGCCAAACTTCTTACGGCTGTAGGTGGCAGACGTGCGCTAGTAAACATTAGAAGAAGAAGCTAGCTCGTCCAGTGTGAACACCGTGATCAAGCCAGTTGCTGAACGTGTAGAAATGAGGAAATGAGCCAATCAGAGTGCAGTTTGTGTGGACATTCTACCAGCACTTACGTATTATGTGCACACTCCTGTGCGCGGTCAGTACGGAGCCAGTACTCACACCTTATTAATGACTAGAGTTTGACATAATGTCACCTGTACGTCCATTATCTGTACAAATACATTCCGATACACTTGGCTCACCTATGACAATGGTATGTTCCATTTTCATGACGCCCCTTAAGGTGGCCGTATGAACATTAAGGGACCTGTAAGACACACCTGTGCTCCCCTTAACATATAACCCCTCCTCAATGACCTTCTTAGTCTACTAGCACCCTTAAAGATGCATGTAACAAAGGCTTTAAAGAGAAACCAAACACTAAGTCAACTTTCTTTTTTGGCTGTTGGCCTCAATAAATAGGGCTTTACAAGTGCTGTCTCTTGGTTTTTGCCAAATTAAAATACAATTTTTTTAATTCCTTCAAATATAGTTAATACGTCTGTATTCTGCCTCCTACAGGTTGAAACGAGGTATTACAGTTGAATTTTGTGATAGGTCAACTGGTGTAAATCCCAGAAGTTTGACGTCATCATGCTCTGCAACTCCAGTATAAAAGCCCCGCCCATCTTTGATTCTGTAACGTGTTAGCTTTAGCATGGCTCGTAGCCAGGTGTATTGCCTTCAGTTGTCAAAAATCTACTGGCTTACACAACTTCCCAGTGGAAGTTAGGGAACTGAAGTTAAGTGCTATTAGCATTATATGCAGCAAACTTTGTCCTGGTGATGGATTTGTAATGAGCATTTCACTCAGGTTTGTTTGCTTAATATGTTAGCCTTTATCAGCTATGACGCTAGCAGCATTTTACCACTCTCAAACACTAATTTTTAATTTTAGGCTAATTTGGCATTTAGTTTATATTTCAGCTACATGCTAGCTGTTGTTGCCTTTTTTCAGTTTTTAGGATAATTTAGAGTTTAGCTTATATTTTATTTTTAGGCTAGCTGTTTTGGCTAAATTAGACATTTTCCATTTGGGGGGGGTAATTTGGCATTTAGCTAATATTTCTGCTATATGCTAGCTGTTTTGGCTAATTTAGACTTTTTTTGTTTTTGTTTTTTAGGCTAATTTCGAGTTTAGCTTATATTTTAGCCTTGCTTTTTGGCTAAATTATACATTTTACTTTTTTTTGCTAATTTGGCATTGAGCTAATATTTAAGATGTATTCTAGCTGTTTTGGCTAATTTAGGCTTTTTCTAAATTGTTTAAGCTATTTTGGAGTTTAGCTAATATTTCAGTTACATACTTGCTGTTTGGCCTATTTAGATTTTTTAAGTTTTTTTAGGGGGCTGCACGGTGGCGCAAGTGGTTAGCGCTCTCGCCTCACAGCGAGAAGGCCCCGGTTCAAATCCCAGCTGGGACCTTTCTGTGTGGAGTTTGCATGTTCTCCCCGTGCATGCGTGGATTTTCACCGGGGACTCCGGCTTCCTCCCACCGTCCAAAAACATGTTTCATAGTTTAATTGGTGACTCTAAATTGTCCCTAGGTGTGAATGTGAGAGTGAATGGATGTGTGATTGAGGCCCTGAGACAGACTGGCGACCTGTCCAGGGTGTACCCCGCCTTCGCCCATCAGTGGCCGGGATAGGCTCCGGCACCCCCGCGACCCCGAACGGGATGAAGCGGTCAGGAAAATGGATGGATGGATGGAAGTTTTTTTAGGCTAATTTGGCATTTCACTAATATTTTAGCTAGTTATCAGCGTCAGTGTTTTCAGCTATCAGCTTCAGTGTTTTTAGTTATCAATTTCAGCATCTTCAGGGGCCACATTAAGCTTACAGCATTCAAACTAGCATTATCCCAGGTAATGCTATATATCTAGTTTTTAAAATGTTTTATTATTATTTTTTCTGTGAAGATTACAGAAATGAATTATTTAACATTTGACAATGTGTGGTTTTCTGAAAAACCCTAAATAATTTTGTTTGGGCTGTGATTGTTACACCTTTTCTGTTAGCCTACATACTTACCCCGGCCCCCCTCACAAGAGAACGTTTGGGGACCCCTGGTCTAGAGCATTGATATATATTACTGGATTGGCCTTTGCCTATTCGCTGCCACACTTCCGCCACTCAGTCTGCCTCCACTAGCCCTGCCCCCTTTTGGGGCATTTTTCTAATTTGAGCTCAGAATGAACTCAGCCTCCAACTGCCCTGTTTGGTTACCCTTTAACCTTTTTTTTTGCATGAAATCATGTTTTCTTTCCTGATTTACCTGCAGAGGGAGAGGAGGATTGAAGCGGATGCTCAAAGGCGCCGTCGGCCTCCGTGGTCATCTCTGCTGGGCCTTGGCTTCCTGGTCTGCTGAGGACTTTGCCTTCCGGGTCACTGAGACCCAGTTTCCCATCCTCTCCAGAGAGGCTCCTCTCACTCAGGTAGGCGGAGCACCTCTGCTGCTGCTGCTCTTTAGTACTGAACATTTGCTGCTCTGCAGGCATCCCAGGTGTTATGATCTGCCATCCTGCGTACGTGCTGCTGTTATTCAGAGCATCTCTAGTTGAGATGACTCTCTGTAGATATTCCATGCTGGTGGAGCTCAGAGGAGGTTGGAGGTGATTGAAGCCCAATAAAGAAGAACTGTCTGGATCCGTCAGAGATCCCGGGCCTGCGGACACCATCCTCCCTAACATTTCTCTCACCTTCACATCACCGCCTGCTGTGCTCAACATGCGGTGATAATCGGGTAAATCAGCGCGCTCAGACATCAGGAACCTGCTGTGGATGCGAGGGATGTACTGCGAGTAGATGCTGTTCTGAAGATCTGGCGTTAGGCCTCCCGCGTCGGCGGAGGAGTTGTGGTCACCCGGGAGGCTCTTGGCCGCCAGCTTGTTGAGGTGGACTTTCATATGGTTCTTCAGGAACCAGGGCTCCTTGAAGCGGCGGCCACAGATCTGACAGCAGTGCTCAAAGGAGTCCTTGTGTTTCCTCATGTGACCTTTGAGGAACCAGGCCTGGCTGAAGGTCTGGCCGCACACCTCGCAGGGAAACTCGCCCGCAGGCTTCCCCTTATCGCCCGCCGGGGGTTTCTGCCCCGAGCCCAGATCTGCAGTGATGTGTGTCATTTCCACGTGCCCGATCAGCTCCTCCTCCTGCGCGGCGGCGAAGTCGCACAGCGTGCATTTGTAGGGTTTGTGGAGGATGCGGATGTGGCGCTCTAGCTCCTGCTGCTTCCTGAACTTTCCTTTGCAGAAGGAGCAGCGGAAGCCGGCGGCGTGAGCCTGGAGGGGCTCATCTGGAACGGGCGTCACCTTGGGGTGGGCGGAAGCGCCGGGCTGCAGGTTTGCAGCGGCAGAGCTGCTGAAGAACAGAGGTTCTGCTGGGATGGCGCCCTGGATCAGGGATGAGGTCTGAGGCTGCTCGGCGCCGACGTGACCCGCCCTCATCTGCCTGTCTCTGAGGATGGCCCGCTCCTCCAGCTCGTGGAGCAGCCTGCTCTCCTCCCGGACCCTCCCGCGGCCCTTACCCAGAATCCCTTGCTTGTGGGTGCGAAGGTGTATCTTGAGGTTTCCTTTCTGCGCGGCACGGTGGTCGCAGTACGGACACTTGAAGGGCTTCTCGCCCGTGTGCGTGCGCATGTGGAGGGAGAGGATGCTGTTGAAGCGGAAGCGCTTCCCGCACAGCGGGCACGGGTACTTCCTGTTCTTACGGTTGTCCTCCTGGGTGGAGGTGACGATGCTCTGGCTGGTGACCCTCAGAAACTGGGAGAGCTCCACCCTGCCGTTCATGCTGCTGAGAATCCTGGCATCCATGATTTGATTGGCCAGAAGCGCCATCTGGCAGTGAGCTGGGTGGGCGAGGGGGGGCTCAGGTTGCGTTGCAAAACACCGGCCAGGGTTATCTCTCCGAGACAGTCCAGAGAAGAGTCAGCACTTAGTTACGACAGGATGTGGATTCATTGCGTTCTCATGAAACTCCGTTTGTTTCTCCGATCTGTGGAGACAATAAAAGGAAACATTAAGTGCGTTCGGCCACAAACGTATGTATTATTCAAAAAAAAAAAAAAAAAAAAAACTTGCAACAGATGCATCAACAGGCGCACGTACCGTCAATCAAACCTATAAATCTTCACTTCTGCAACAGTTTTGTTGTGCCAGTGATGCACCACAAATAGGTCAGGAAATAGAGCAGCGCAGGTTCTAAGTCTGCTCATCCTGTGTTAAGTTTACCTGTGGTTTTAGATTATTGTTGGAGACTGTAAAAATGCTGATTATGTCTAACCACAAAGGCTTCCTCAACAAATATCTCATCTGTGCTAAAGTGTTAAAGTGAAAAAATCTTATCTCGATCTCGTGTTGAAATGGCGCAACACTGAGTCACAAACAGACTTCAAAGCGTGTCTGCTGCTACTTGCCCCTTTTTTTCTGCATTTCACAAATCTTTGAAAGACTTTAAAGCAAAGATTAAAGTAAACAGTTAAGCTTTTTCAGCAGGTCTGCTGCATATTTGAATAAAACCTTTCCTGGGATAATTATGTCACAGGAGTGCAAACAGAAATAAACAAGCTAATGATGGACGCAAAAAAAAAAAAGTTCAGCTGAAGAGAGGATTTCCAAATGAAAGCCACCCCCCCCCCCTCCTCTTTACCAGCTTCATTTTTCTCCGACTGCAGCAACAAAACAAAGCTTCAGATTCTCATGGTGCCACAATGGTAGAGGTCACACAGGCGCAGCACCAAAGGGCGCGGAACAAAGGCCGCACTGTCCACCCCTGAATTAACGCAGGCTTACATCATCCTGGACTGCAACCTCAGTCAGTCACGAAAATGATGTACACAAAACCTCACAGATAAAAAGTTGGCAGGCTGGGGGGAGAGGGGGGTGTTTTTGTGAGAGCTGGTTCTAAGCATGCCACAATTCAATGTAACCATATGGCGCTGACCTAATCATAACTGACAGGAAAAAGTCTGCAAATTGATTAGATTACAGTCATTAAAAGTATTATTGTATTTGCTGCTTTTAACCCTTTAACACCACCACACAAATCTTTAACATACTGTAACTTTTCAACCGTTAACACAATAATTCCAGTAGATTTTAAAGGAGAAAAGTGGCGTGATAACGGTTGAAAACTAAATCAAAGAACACTAGAAAAGTTACATTACCTGCCGTAATGCTAGTGTGAATTTTGCTGAAAGTAGTCGCTGAAGATGCTGAAGCTTTTTGCTGAAAATAGTGGCTAAACATAGTTTAATTCCTGAAGGGATTCACTGAAAAAGCAAAAACTATTTGTAAAATGTAAAATTTGCTAAAAGACTGGATGCATCATTACATAACTATGAAAGAGCGCTGAAGATGAACTTCTAGTAAAATTGCTTAAAAATCTCTAATACATGCCAATTTGGCAAAAATATTTAGTGTGTTGCTTAAATATGAGTTAAACTCTTAATTAGCCCAAGAAAACTTGGTAGATGCCAAATTAGTTAAAACCAGCTAGCTTGTTGCTAAAACAGTGGCTTGACTCCAAAATTACTCAGTAAACTAAAGTAGTCAAAGACATTAACCTGTTGCTAAAAAATAAGCTAAACTCTAAATTAGCCTATAAAAACCTCAGTAGATAACAAATTAGCCTAAAAAAAGCTAGCACATTGCTCAAATACTAGCTAAGCTCCAAAATAGCCTAAAATTTCTCAGTAAACTAAATATGCCAAAAACGTTAGCATGTTGCTAAAATATTAGGTAAACTAAACATGTTCAGGGTCTCGATGTATAAGCCCGTGACCATGTGACGTATTTTTGACAGTTTGTGAACAGGAGAAATTCATTTTCTAAACAAAAAAAAGTCGAAAGTAAAACAAAAAAAGTTGTATTCTAAAGAGACAAAGAAAAGTGGTATTCTAAACGAAGAAAAGTCGTATTCTAAACAAGGAAAAGTCGTATTCTAAACAAAGAAAAACAATAATAGTCGTAAAAACCGATGTTTTTAGCCAAAAACAAAAAAAAGAAAAAATGTCATCTTTTAGCACGTGTCAAACTCGAGGCCCGGGGGCCGGATCCGGCCCTCCGGGTAATTCTATCGGCCCTCCAGATCATTTTATTTTATTGTTATTAATGACCCGATGTTATCTTGCGTTTACTTTTAACTTGTATAATTTTGACAAAATATATTTTTGGGGAGAATAAAATATTGAAAGTTATTTAATGGATTTTGGAGTTTAGTTAATGTTTTAGCTACATGCTAAGTCATATTCTAAACAAAGAAAAACAAAAAAAGTCATATTCCCAAGAGACAAAGAAAAGTCGTATTCTAAACAGTGAAGAGTTGTATTCAAAACAAAAAAAAAGTCGTAATCAAAACAAAAAAAAGTCGTATTCTAAGCAAAAAAAAGTCGTATTCTAAGCAAAAAAAAGTCGTATTCTAAGCAAAAAAGTCGTATTCTAAGCAAAAAAGTCATATTCTAAACAAAGAAAAGTTGTATTCTTAACAAAGAAAAGTCGTATTTTAAACAAAGAAAAGTCGTATTCTAAGCAAAAAAAAGTCGTATTCTAAGCAAAAAAGTCGTATTCTAAGCAAAAAAGTCGTATTCTAAGCAAAAAAGTCGTATTCTAAACAAAGAAAAGTCGTATTCTTAACAAAGAAAAGTCGTATTTTAAACAAAGAAAAGTCGTATTCTAAGCAAAAAAAAGTCGTATTCTAAGCAAAAAAGTCGTATTTTAAACAAAGAAAAGTCGTATTCTAAACAACGAAAAGTCGTATTGTAAACAAAGAAAAACAAAAAAAGTTGTATTCTAAAGAGACAAAGAAAAGTCGTATTTTAAAAAAGAAAAGTCGTAAACTAAACGAGGAAGTCATATTCTAAAGAGACGTGTTAAACGTAAAACTAAATTTTCTATTCTTATTTTTTCCGCACAAAATATTAATGTATGCACAACTCCGTATGTATGAATACGACTTTTTCTTAATGAAAACGTTTCTTTTTGACCGTTATCTTCCCCCATACGACGTGGAGATGCTGCACAAAAACCCTCTCAGATCGTGAGTGGGCGTGTGCGCAGATCAATGCAAGGACGCGGGGCTGACCTAATCGTTTCTGACAGGGAGAAAGTAAGCCAATGACATTAGCATACACTGGATCAGATGGAGGAAATTAGTCCTCCTTTGAATAGCTGAGCACGGCGAGAGGCGCGGACCCCCTCTGCAGGTGTGTCTGCGTGGACGGGAGTCCGGCGTGAAGCCTCTCCTCTGTCGGAGCGCATTAGCCTCCTTTTGGTGACGACTGCGCCTGATGGTTATGAAGAACCGTGTCACGGCGGCGCCTCTTAGGTGTGGCCGCACGCTGATGGTAAAGGAGCAGGTGTGATTTAGCTCAGGCAATAAGGGGGAGACAAAAGTGTAACACACACAAATGTGGTTAAAGCAGCCGGGGGTGGTGGGGGGGGGCTGGACATTCAGGATGGTTTTGGATCAAACATTACATTTGTCTCTGCTGCTGCTGCTGCTGCTGCCAGGAAAAGAAGGTCCTGTAAAGGATTTAATCAACTGGAGATGGAGAAATATAATCATTCGGTTTGGGAGCCGCTGAGGTGGACGGACAGAATTCAAAATGGGGGGAAATTTCTGAACTTCTGTCAGGTAGGAGAATGGACTGATGCCAAAGGAGATAGTTTGGGTGTTTTCTCTGAGTTTTACGCTGAAAATCTATGTTCTAGATGAGTAGGTGACTGAAAACAGGAATGCATGCCGTGCATGTGACTCTGATGAGTATCTTTGATGGGGACGGAGTTGATCTGATGCTAAGATCTTCAACAGGCAGACGAGGTCAACGTGTTCTACCTAAGAAAAGTGAGATCAAGAGAAGTTTTCAGTCAAAAAAAAACTCCCGTTTCCTGAAGAAGTTTCACACACTTTTGAGCCTAAAGTGATCAGACAGTCTTCTATGAAGATTAACTGATAAAAAAATGCTGTTTTAGGTGTTTCTACTGGTACTTGTGGCCTTTTTCAGGTGATGGAGGACATAAATAATAAAAAAAATAGGCTCAAACGTGCGTTTCTGAGGCTGTGACTGAATAAAGATTATCTAGTGCCCTGGATTTTAAAAGCAGTTCGGAAACCATGCTCTCTAGGGTTTGGTATCAGTAATAATTTCCAGCATCTGGATCGGTTCGATTCCGTTTTTTTTTTTTCTATTTTATTTGATCCACTCAATTCAATTTGATTCAATTAAATTTTGAGTTTACACATTTGTTTAGAAATACATTAATAATCTACTATATGATTTGAAGATATCTATATGAATCTGATAAAGTTCACATACTGTAAATGTATTAGTGAAATAATGATAATATCATTCAGTGTTACATGGATTCTCAAACCGAGAAGTTCCAACGATTGTTCTGCCTCTCCTGGAGGGCGGTTCAGTTTGGCCACTAGGTGGCGATCGCGCTATAGCATTACACCTTATCCCATAAGAAGAAAATAAGAGCAAAAACTAGTTTTATACCACAAATGGTAACTTAAAAAGAATATTTCCTTAAAAGAGTTTGGAAAATTCATATAAAGATGTTCATTTAGTCAGCAATGTATATCTTCATCGACCAATCATTAGCATTAGCCATCTTATGGGAAATCTCATTATACGTTAGCATTAAGCTAACAGACTTTAGCATTATGCGTTAAATTGATCTCTACTCTTTATTGATCTATTAAGTTTAGATTAATTCAAATCAATTATTCGGTTTTAACAACCCAGCCTTAAAACACGCTATTTTTTTTTTTTTTTACGACAAATATGATGTCACCAAATTTGTGACTCCAGCGCTTCTTATAGTAAAAATGTTAATAGATTAATAAAAATGACATTTACATTCTTCTTTTTTTGGCAAAAATTACTCAAACACAATTTATTGTGGTCTATATTCGCCAATGTAGCAAACATTGATGCACTCTGGTTTTTTGCAAAGACTTCTGGGAAATTTCTAAAGCACTCGGGTTTTAACTGTAGATTCGGACAGCACTACATAGTGAGTATTGATAGAATTCAGACACATCCTCAGTATTTCTTTATTCATCTTGTTATGAATCATGAAAAAATGCTTTAAAAATGTACATAGAAAAATCGCTGGGCGGGGCCACAAGTTCCCTGCTCCGCCCCACTCTGATGCAGATAAATAGATCCATGAACGTCTTTGTTTTCCTCGTCTGAGCTTGAATCTTGATGTACAGCTGATTTTGGTTGCACCGCTAATGTTAGCTTGGGTTTGAGGGGCTGTAAGCTAGTGGGAGAAAGTGTAAAAAGATGGATAATGGGAAGGGGGGGCGGGGTTGTTCCATGTCACATCCACAACCCATATGTGAATTTCTGATAAACTGCTATCCTAGAAAGCGAAACAAGTTTTTGGCTAAAAACATGACAAAGATCAATGGGAACGCTTTGGAAATAGATCAGGAGATGATCGGAGTGGAACTTTAACCCTTCCACTCCAAAACCCAACAAGAAGATCGTCTTTTTCTTGCTTTACTTTTTGTACATTGTGCATAACAGGAACTTAAAGAAGATTGAAGAATAATGCCGTAAAGAGGAACACGTAAACATTTAGCGCTATGTTGGTGCTTTCTAATGTCGTCATCACTGCAGGTCAGCAGGTGGCTACAGTGACTCCGCCCCAACTGTCCCGTTCTATTTTTCCATGGACCTACAACGGATGGGGGCCCTCAAGAGGTTAGAACTATAGTATAGTCCAGGGGTGTCAAACTCAATCACACAAGGGGACAAAATCCAAAACTAACTTTATGTTGCGGGCTGAAAAGGATAAATATTTATTGAACATTCTAAAACTTCTTCTTCTTTTCCTTTCGGCTTTTCCCTTCAGGGGTCGCCACAGTGAATCAGTTTCCTCCATCTAAGCCTGTCTTCAGACTCCTCCACTCTAACACCAGCCACTTTCATGAACACTCTAAAATTAAATCTTTAAAACTTTAAAACCGTAACTTTTTAACATAATTATGAACTAGATATATAGCATTACCTGCAACGATCCTAGTTTTAATGCTGTAAGCTGAATTTGGCAGCTGAATATGCTAGTGCTGATAGCTGAAGATGCTGAAATTGATAGCTAAAAACGCTGAAGCTGAAAATTACTGTAGCTAAAATGTTGCTGAAATATTAGCTAAACTCCAAAGGCCTAAAAAAACGTAGTAAATGCCAAAATAGTTCATAAAACTAGCAGAATGGTAATTTTTAAAACTTTAAAACTGTACCTTTTAACATATTTATGAATAATAAAAAGGCAGAAACATTATTCTATAATAAATCAATTTAAATCTTAAATAACTTTCAATAATTTATTTTCCAATAAATATATATCTTTTAAATTATACAAGTTAGAAATGAGCCCAAGACAACATCCGGCCATTTATAACAATAAAATAAAATAATCTGAAGGGCCGAATAGAATTACCTGTAGGGCCGGATCCGGCCCCTGGGCCTTCACTCTGACACATTCAAACATAGAAACACCCTAAATACCAGACCGTATGGCTCAGTGGAAACTAGGCCTAAAGCTGCGTAAGTGGACCGGTCCACTTACAGTGATGAAGACAGGTGTTTTCCTCCACCTGAAGCTGCAAATCATCTGATAGCCCATAACTCTGACTGATTGGGGAGTTTAGGGGAGGGTGGGGGCTGGCATCCCGTCCACACCAGACTCCATCATCGTCCGTCCTTTGACTCCTGAACGGTTGGCAGCTCCAATCACAGTTCAGAATGATGGGATTGGGTCAAGTATTCATGGATTGTGGTGAACCACAATGAGTCGGTTGAATATTTAAGTATTTCTACGCTTGACTTTGAACATGCGGACTAAAAAATCCTATAAAATGTTTTCCTGTGGGACCGGAATTAAAGTTATGATGGCTTTCAAAATTCCTGGAATTCCGTGGCTTACAGCGCCGCCGAGGACAAACGCCGCATTCATCATCACAAAGCGGACTTATGTGCGGACGGTCGGAGGCCGATGCCCACCTGCATCTCACCGCAGCCCACGCACCCGCCCGCAAAAACAGCTGGCCCCATCACGCAGGAGGGCGGCCCGAGCCCAGCTGCCCACCGTGACCCCCCACCAAAGATAGTGCCCATATACTTTCTGACAGGCAGATTAATGAAAGCCTATAGGAGCTCTTCTGTAGGCCCCCCAAAAGCCTGACGGAGACAGAATAGTCTAACCAGCACCATTCATTACTGCGGGAGCACAGAAAGAGCACACACAGCACTGACAAAACAGCTCCTTGTGAGTAATAGCTAAAGAACTCATAAAGGAATACATACACATTTGTTGTGGCTGCAGTAAATCTATGCCACTCCTTTTACAACCATCAGAAATCTGGCTTGTGCCCTGTAAAAAAAAAAAAACAAATCTGGCTCGCACGTTGTTGGGCGGCGATGTGCCGTTATTTAGGAGTCAGCTTTTTCATATGTTCTGTGAAAAGAGGCTTTCGATTAATTTTGTTTGTCTCAGGCCGTAATGCAGATTAGTGGCCTTGAATTCAAGGCAAAAGGGAAAATAAGCTCCCGTGGCAACATGCTTAAAGCTACAGGGGACGACATCTGCAAGTCAGAGCGAGAACAGCAGGTTTGCTAAGAGGCCACCAGCTGTGTGAGTCTGTGTGTGTGCGGTTGTGTACCTGTGAGAGCTTCAGCACGGAGATACCAAGAAAACCTGCCTGTCCTTGTGTCTGCGCGGTTCACACAACCTTTGCATTCCTGCGTCGCTCCTCCACGCCGGGGACTCACACATCGCCTGGCGGTTCCACACACGTGCGTGGAGGAGGTATTTGAAATCACTAATGTGTAAACAGTTGCTCCTGTTTGCAGGGACCACCTGTTCTTTCTGGACACAAACAAAGCTTTGGCGGGGTGAAGTAGCAGTGTGGGGAAGCCTGTCCACATGGTGTGGGGCGGCATCAGATGGTTGGGCCCTGCGTGGCGGCGTGAAGCTCCGAGGGAGTCGCGTTCCGCGGGAGAACCTCGTTCTGACGTCTGTCCAGTCACATGACGGCGGCGTTTTAAACATGTTTTTGTGGCATTTTTCTCATGATTAAAGACAATGAAGCCTTAAAGTCCCACTCCAATCCTCTTTTGATCTATTTTTAAAGCGTTTTTATTTATGATTATGATATTTTTAGCCAAAAACAAAAAAAAAAACTGTCATCTTTTAGCACGTGTCAAAGTCGAGGCCCGAGGGCCAGATCCGGCCCTCCGGGTAATTCTATCGGCCCTCCAGATCATTTTATTTTATTGTTATTAACGACCCGATGTTATCTTGCGTTTACTTTTAACTTGTATAATTTTGACAAAATATATTTTTGGGGAGAATAAAATATCTAAAGTTATTTAAAGGATTTTGGAGTTTAGTTAATATTTCAGCTACATGCTAGCTGTTTTGACTAATTTATGTTTTTTTTAAGTTTTTTTAGGCTGTTTTGGAGTTGATCTAATCTTTATATGCTAGCTGCCTTGGCTAATTTAGGCTTTTTTTTAGGCTGTTTTGAAGTTTAGTTAATATTTCCGCTACATGCTAGCTATTTTGCCTAATTTGGGCTTTTTGAAAAAGTTATTTTTTATGTTGTTTTGGAGTTAATCTAATCTCTACATGCTAGCTGTTTTGGCTAATTTTGGTTTTTTTTTTAGTTTTTTTTTTTTATGCTATTTTGAAGCTTAGCTATTTTTCAGCTAAATGTTAGCTGTTTTGGCTATTTTAGGCTATTTTTCTTTCTTAGGCTGTTTTGGAGTTTAGTTAATATTTCCATTACATGCTAGCTGTTTGGCTAATTTAGGCTTTATGAAAAAGTTATTTTTTTGGCTGTTTTGGAGTTGATCTAATCTCTACATGCTAGCTGTTTTGGCTAATTTAGTTTTTTTTTTTTTTTAGTTTTTTTTAGGCTAATTTGAAGCTTAGCTATTTTTCAGCTACATGCTAGCTGTTTTGGCTAACCTAAGTTTTTTTGTTTGTTTGTTTTTAGGCTAATTTGGCATTTAGCTAATTTTAGCTGTCTGTAAGGTTCAGCATTTTTAGCTATCAAATCAGCATCTTCAATGCTCAAATTCAGCTTACAGCATTCACACTAGCATTATCACAGGTAATGCTGTATATGTTGTTTATAATTATGTTAAAAAGTTACAGCTTCAAAGTTTTAAAAATGTAGTTTTAGAGTGTTTAATAAATGTTTATCCTGTTCATCCCGCGACCTAAGATGTGTTTTGGATTTTAGCCCCTTGTGCGGTTGAGTTTGACACCCCTTTTTACGGCATAGTTTCTGCAGAGCGGCATCAGAAATTCACCTTTGAGTTTTTGACACCGCATAAACTTAAGTTAATATCCCATCAACCGTTTGTTTACATTTTTTCCACTAGCTTACAGCCCCTCACAGCTCATCTTAACATTAGCGGTGCAACAAAAACGGCGAGAAACGTCAGAGCTATCCAGTCGTCCAGTTCTGATCCAGATTCCAGCTCAGACGATTAAAACAAAACCGTTCAATGATCTATTTGTCTGTAAGTTGATGCATCAGCTCCGCCCCAACTGTCCCGTTCTATTTTTTATGGACCTACATGGATGGGGGTCCTCAACTGCTCAATGGGTCCATTTTACAATGGGAATGTTCAAAATACTGGATTGAACCGGACAGTGGAAGCAAAGCTTTAGGTTGGAGTTGTGAGGGGCTGTAAGCTAGCAGGATCATAGACTCCATGCTAACAGTCCCATTTTCCCAATTTCTGACAAACTCCTGCCGCTCTGCAGAAACTATGTCCTAGAAAACAACACCTGTTTTTGCATTTTTGGCTAAAAACGACGTTGGCGTCCTCAAAAGACGCTTTGAAAGCAGATCAAATGGTGATCAGAGTGGGACTTTGGTGTTTGCAAATGTGGAAGGAGCAGGAGAGAAACCAGAGTTGCAGAAGCACTCGAAGGCACTAAAACAAAAGTCATTAAACGAGTCATCACAAAATCACAGCAGGACTCTGGTAATACCACTTACAGTAGCTCATTAAGCTATGGCATCCACAGGAAAAGAAGAAGTGCAAAACAAAGAGCATAATCCAAGGCACATTAGCCGGGCTGATAATTCAATGAACTCTCATTTGGCAGCCATCTTGCCCTTGTGATGGTCTTTTTTTTCCAGCAGATCTCAGACTCCACCGTGAAGTTCTACCTCTCTCGGCCTCTCTCTCACACACAGCCTCCTTCCTTCTCTCTACAACAACAAAACATCCACCATTAGACAACGGGGTACCAGCGTAATTAGAAAATGACTTCCTTTGCAATCCTAGCTAAGTAGTTTACACACTGTAATTACAGGGACAAAATCATCTTTTCATCATTCCACTGATTGAGCTCATCAACCCAGTGGGATCCCAGGACTGAGCTCAGGCAACATCTGGGCTAAGAGAATTAGCCCCTCAGCCTTGCTCAGTGGCAGGCGGAGCGGCGTGGAGGCCGGACGTGGTCAGGGGAGTGCACCGTCACCGGTTCCCACGCCTGGGAAGCTCCCGCATCAGCCGTTCACTCCCCTCCGGCTCAGCGGAAGATCGACCTTGATGTGCGGCGATACATTTTTCATGGTGGGGGGGGCTCTGCTGTTCCCAGGAAGCGCACGTGGTCCAGGAGCTGAAGGTGAAGTGGTTCTGCCGGGCTGCGTCCTGCCGATGGATGGGATGTGTGTGTGCAAGTGTTTAATGTGGCAGCTGTTAGCCTGGTGGATTTTCACTAATCACTCTCTCCTGATTACTATGATGAGTGTATGATGCTCTTAAATAATCAACCCGCAATGAAAAAAAAAGAAAAATAATTATCATCATCTCCCTAAGTAGTGCAGCTGCACCCGCCTGCAATAATTACAACTAGAACAGGGCGCCTTCTCTCGTCACTTACAACCACTTATTATTAGAGATAACGCTAATTGGTGCAGTGGTGGGCGACAATCCTTCAAGGGGTTCATCATAAAAAGCCAAACCTTGAAAGTTATGGCCCATTAGAGGTCTTAAAGCCAAGGTAGGGTATTAAACACGGCGTGCTGAGACACGCCGATAACATGAGCCGGGGGAGTAGTAGACGTCCTATCAGTAGCCCCTCCTCGCCGCCGTGCCCTCACTCCACCCTTCCCCCATGCATGGTATCAGCCTGGCAGACACAATTAACATTTTCATAAAAACAATTCCCTGCCTCCAATAGTCCAATGTAATTTGTTTTCCATCTCTGTTCATTAATCATTGTTTAAATCGGTGAGCCATCCCCTCCACTCTGCCATCTGCACTCAGCTGTGCTACAGATATGACACCTTCCCTCTTAATGGGAGCTGACAGCCAGGAGAGGAGGCCCGTGGAAAATAGCTTCCTGCACGCGCTCTTCCACCTCACACACCGCCAGCAGGTACCGCCGGGGTATTTAATGGGCTCCGATTCATCTCAACGTCACATACAACACTACACGGCACCACGGAGGGGAACCGGATCACCAGAACCGGGCTCCAAACAAAGTCGAAATCTTTCTTTCTTCTCCGGTTTAGATCCGCGTTTCTACAATCTGCTATTGTTTTCCTGGAATTGGGAGCAAGGTTATTAATTATTCACTGTTGTGTTCTCACTGTATGAGGGGGCTATGCTTTTCACTGGGTTGCCTCATAGCTCAAATACTTAAGGCCATGATGCTCGGGCAAATTTCACCAGGCAACATCACAGGGAGGGTTTTTTTTTTTGGCTCAAAGTTTCCTGAAGAGTTTCGGAGTGATCGGAAGTGTTCCGATTGGATTTGAAGTTTTCCAGCTCACAGGAAAGACAAATAACTTTTGCCTTTTCCTTTTTTTTTCCTTCAATCCTTGGAGCGGTTTTAAGCCCCAACAGCCTCAGCATTGTTGCAGGGAGAAAATCCTGCTCAGTGTGGTGGCATGAGGGTGCCAAAAAGTTCATCTGGCCTGTTGATTTCACCACGGATTACAGATATTCCCGTCACGTGCCTCGTGTTCAAACAAGTGCTACTATCTGGGGAGAAAGTTGCCAAGCGGAGCTTTATGGTGTGAGCTTTTATGAGTTTACAGCAGCATAATGAGAAAACAGGCTATAGTTCATACCGTCCCATCCAATTACACCCCCCCCCCCTTTAGGAAAGATTCGAACCATTTCCTAAAGGTGACCCCCTCCATCCATAAAAAGGCCTCAGAAAAGCAGACTGACTTGTTCCTCTTTCTTGCAGCGGCAGTAAATGATGTGTATATTCAAAGCTGAATATTTCATGTTGATTGATCGTCCTGACTGCCACCCACCTGCTCCTCCTCCTGTCCCACCGGAGCTGGCACGAGGAGGATTCCGTAATTGAGAAGAGCAGAGCATGGTCTCTCTTTGCTCACATATGACAGATGGGGCATCATCGCTTCAAAGGAGAGCATTTGGAAACAGGATGAGGATGGGGGGGTGATGGGGGGGGGCTTTCAAAGTATAGCTGTGCCACTCCAGCCTGTACAGCAGGTGACAGCCACAGAAAGGTGACAATACCTGCAGGAGGATTTATTTTAGGCAGAGCTTGTAAAAACATCACCTGACGCACAAGTTTTTTTTTTTTTACTTATTCATCATCCATTTTTACGCGCGTGTCTGTCATCCTCTTATCATCTCATTTTGTATCGTTTCGTGAAAAAATGTCCCAAACAATCCGGTTAATCATCGATCTGCACCGAATCGGTTCCAGCGGGAACGGGTAAAGGTTCCCACGCTGCCGCCGCTTCTCTAAATTCACCACAACTTGCGCCATGACTTCAATAAAACATAAATAAACCCAAACCCACCGGAAGCGTCACCGGGAGAAACTTTTCACTAATAACTTGATCCATCCGCGCGCGCGGACGGACGGACGGACGCGTCTCTTACCTGGACAACTTCCGCGAGGCTCCGCCGCCGCTCGGTGACAGATGGAGTTTGGGGGGGAGACTGATGTGGAGCGGGATGACTGAGTGACGGGCGCACGCGCGCGCTTGATCATGAACGCCCAGCGCGCAGGAGGAGAACGCCAGCTTTCCCTCCTTCCAAAAAGAATCAATAAAAAAAGATGCCCCGGATCGTCGGCTGCCGGTGGAGCCGCAGAGCGCTTGTATTTCCAGTTGAAGGAAAGCGGTATAATGCAATCTCATTAAGAAAAATGACTCGGGATACTTGGACATGTCCTGAAGCTGAATGTCTCCCTCATCTGGCCGCTGGAAGCCTAACAGACTGGCTGGCACCGTGCGTAAAACGCGCGCTGGCGTCTCCAGGACGCACACGTCCTCAGTCCTCTTTTTAAAGAAGATATTTGAAAGAAGGATGAAGTCTGGTAGATGATTAGATTTTCTTTGACGGGGTTCGGGCGGATTCTGTGCGGAGGATGTTGCAGCTGCTGTCTTCCGGTTTGTGTCCAAAGCGCGCGATTCACTGGAAGAGAAGAATCCAGATGAAATGTTTCTAATGTGCTCGAACTTGTTCCCATGAAGCTACTCCCCCTGAAGCTAACTCATCATGAAGCTTCTCCTTCTGAAACGTTCTCCTCCTGAAGCTTCTCACCATGAAATTCCTCCTCCTGAAGCCTCTCCTTCTCAGACTTCTCCTCCTGAAATTTCTCCTGAAGCACACTCATCTTGAGGCATCTCATCCTGAAGCTTCTCCTCCTGAATCTTGTCTTCCTGAAGCGTCTCTTGCTGAAGCTTCTTCTCCTCCTGAAGCTAACTCATCCTGATGCTTTTCCTCCTGAAGCTTCTCCCCATGAAGCTCTTCCTCCAGAAGGTGTCATCCTGAAGCTTAATCTCCTCCTGAAGCTAACTCATCCGGAAGCTTTTTCTTCTGAAGCTTCTCCTCCTGAAATTTCTCTTAAAGCTCACTCATCTTGAGGCATCTCCCCCTGAAGCTTCTCCTCCTGAAACGTTCTCCCCCTGAAGCTTCTCCTCCTGAAACGTTCTCCCCTAAAGCTTCTCCTCCTGAAACGTTCTCCTCCTGAAACGTTCTCCCCCTGAAGCTTCTCCTCCTGAAACGTTCTCCCCTGAAGCTTCTCCTCCTGAAACGTTTTCCCCCTGAAGCTTCTCCTCCTGAAACGTTCTCCTCCTGAAGTTTCTTCCTCTGAAGCTTCTTCTCCTGAAACGTTCTCCCCCTGGAGCTTCTCCTCCTGAAACGTTACCCTCCTGAAGTTTCTCCCTCTGAAGTTTCTTCCTCTGAAGCTTCTCCTCCTGAAACGTTCTCCTCCTGAAGTTTCTTCCTCTGAAGCTTCTTCTCCTGAAACGTTCTCCCCCTGAAGTTTCTCCCTCTGAAGTTTCCCCTCCTGAAGCTTGTCCTCCTGGATCTCACTCATCCTCCCTGATCTGGCTCATGGTTTCAGGTTTCCACTCCCCTCGTTGGAGCAGAAAAGTGATGTTTTCAGGGGAAGAAGCATCAACAAGCGTTCGTCTTTTCCTCCGCTCTCCACCTTAATTAGCAGATTAAGTGAAGCCCATCTTCTCCTGCGAGGCCACGACTGCTGGCTCCATCACTGGTTTAAGTTGCGGCGCAGCAGATTCTTAATCTCTTTTTTTTCCAGTGGATCCTGTTGTACC
>NC_050517.1:33700956-33707705 GCF_002922805.2 Oryzias melastigma | reverse complement strand
CCGGCTGCTGGAACACCTGTCCGGACAACAATACCTGCTTCATCTCTGCTTTAAACCCCCTAATCCCTGAAGTGTAGATCTGTGCTCATTACGGCCTGCGTGCTGGTCTCTTTGAAATGCGGTTCTGCTGCACCTTCACAGCTTAACCCACATAAGTCCATCGATCCGTGTCTCACCAACAAAACGCCGGCGTGGTAAGCGTCTCCTAATCTGTTCTGGATTTTCATATTGGAGAAATAATCCTGATGAAAGGGCGGGAGGGGGGCGTCACCTCAGGACTGCAGTAAAAGCTCCTTATCAGAGACCCCCCCCCCCATCTCACCAAACAGGAAGTGATAGCCCCTCAACTTATAAGCCACGGCTTTAATTAAAGATGAGGGAAGTTTTCATTTGTATTTTTATTTTAAAAAGCACAGTCAGGTGAAGAGACGACCCCATCACCTGCAGCTCATCAGAATAAAAGTCATTTACTGAGTCAAAACCTTTCAAATGTGTCAAAGTCGAGGCCCGGGGGCCGGATCCGGCCCTCCAGATCATTTTATTTTATTGTTATTAATAACGTTATGTTGCGCTTTTTTTAAACTTGTATAATTTAGACAAAATACATTTTTATGGAGTGTAAAATATTGAAAGTTATTTAAGGTTTAAGTTGACTTATTCTGGAATAAAAGTCCTGCTTTTTTATTATTCATAATTGTGTTAAAAAGTTACAGTTTTAAAGTTTGAAAAATTGGCATTAGGCTAGCTTTATTTTTCCATTTACTAAGATTATTTTAGGTTGTTTTGGAATTTAGCTAATATTTCAGCTACATGCTAGCTGCTTTGGCTAACCTAAGGGTTTTTATGCTAATTTGGCATTCAGCTAATATTTTAGCTGCTATCAGCTTCAGCGTTTTTATCAATCAATTTCAGCATCTTCAGCTGCCAAATTCAGTTTACAGCATTCACACGAGCATTATCGCAGGTAATGCTATATATCTAGTTCATAATTATGTTATACAGTTACGGTTTTAAAGTTTTAAAATTGTAGTTTTAGTTTGTTCAATAGATGTTTATCCTGCTCGGTCTGAGGTGTGTTTTGGATTTCGGCCCCCTGTGCGATTGAGTTTGACACCTCTGGTTTAAAAACTAACTAAGATCCTAAAATTTAAAGCAACTTTATGATTAAATGTGTTAAAGATGTCAAAATAAAACTTTTTCTTGTGAAAATCCACAAAAACTGAACATTTACAGAAAGACAAAGTCAAGGAATTATTTAACTTTAATGAAAACTTTAACTCTTAAAAGTCCCATCTTCGGATCTATTTTAAAAGCATTCCCAGTGATTTTTTTAATAAGGATTTTAACCTAAATCTTAAAACTTGTTGCTCTCTGGAACAGTTTTCAGTCATACAGTTCTGATCCAGATTCCAGCTCAGACGAAGAAAACAAAGACGTTCATGGATTTATTGGTCCTGTTTCAGAAAGGGGTGGAGCTGGAATCTTGTAGCCCCGCCCACTGTATCCTTTTCATCTTGCTCCGGAATCATGAGTCTACAAAATAGGTACTCAGAATTTTGGACGCAGCTCACACGTGAGTTGTGTTATTTTCAGAAGAGACCTTGTGTGGTCCTCGAGGGCTACCTGGTGTCCGTGGGGACCTCGTTGGTGACCCTGGTCTAAACTAGAATCTTTTCTTTAGTTTCCAACAGGTTGTCATTTTAAAAGTTTTTTTTTACTCATAACAGGAAACACCTGAAAGTTTGTTTAAGATGTGAAGAAACAAAGAATTCATAACTAGAGCCGAGCACCTGGGATAAAAAAAATAAAATCAAATCCCCTTTCGGTTCTGTTTCGGATTTAACGTAAATACAAGAAAATCTTTATTTTTATCCTAAAAAAAGTGACGTTTGATTTGGTTAAAAAAAAAAGTTTTCACATAAATAACAAAAAGTTTAAGTTTTGACTAAAAAAAAAAAAAAAAAAAAACAATTTCTCTCTTCAAGTAAATTGATTTATATATATATATATTTTATCAAGACTTAAATAATTCAATTACATGTGCCAATTTTCAGGCTTAAATCTTTAAAGGTTTTGTCTCTTGAAGGACATAATTTATCATGACGTGAAATATTCTTTAATGAAATAGTGCAGAGAATACTGAAGCAAAACCGTGAAATGTGAACAGCAACTTAAACATGCAGCAGAAAAGTAGAAACTTTGATGTTTCAAACTCATATTTAATGAATCCTCATTCATTAAATTGGACTTTTTACTCCAATTTAACCTTTAAATGAGATCCTAGAGTGTTGAGCAACTTTAGGTTTAGTTGTTTTTAGTCCAGCAATTAAATTAAATTCAATTTTATTTTTATAGCCCAATATTATAAAACAATTCTCTCATTGGGCTTCATAGCAGTAAACATGTGACTGAACGAATAAACTGCTTAATGACCTGAAAAGTCCTTTAAATCGTCCTGATTCATTCTGAAATCATTTCAAATCAGATCAGATTTTGTTTTTTTCCAAAATGTTCCAGTTTCTCACATCAAATCCACTCTTTTAAACAAAGAAATAAATGCAAACTACGTCGTTGAAGCGCATCAGTCGCTCAAATTCAACAGTTTTTGGCAACAAATGAATAAATTCTAGAGAAAATCCCGGATTGAAACATGCTTTTTGTCAGGAAGTCAGACAGGAAATTGTGTGTTCAAACACAAATGTGAAAATAAACACATTTGTCATTTGGTTTGGAAAAGGCGGTTTAATTCATGTAAATACTCAAACTGCTGGCTCTGAATATTATGCAGAATGTTTTTTATGCGGCACGTAACAGCGGCGGATAACCGGGACGTAACCTGATTCAGAAACCCAACAAAGCCCTGTGGGCGAATATAATTGCAGGAGAGATCCATATCTGCTGGAGACGGATACGATTCTCTCAGGAAACAAAAAGAAGCAACACCTGGGCATGGATTCCTTTATTTTCCTGGTACTTTTGATCCATATTCTTCTTCCTGAACGCAGGAACGTACATTCAGCGGGCGAGTCTACAGGTAAAAAACACACCTGCTTCTAATAAGGAGACGAAGGTGGCGCCTCACCGGGCAGCGGCTCAAACACATCGTGAACGCAGGAACAGAAGGGGGTTCTTCCCAATCTATACTGCCCGTTTGCCCCGGGGAATGCTGGGAAACCGGCACCGTTACAGTAAGGAAATATAAAAGTTGTTGTGTCACCAGTGAAAGAATAATCTCTTCTTCAAATGTCACTTCTGCTGCAACCGGGCAGCTTTAAACTTTGACAATCTTTTGGGCGGCGCCTCCGGGACGTCAGACGCCACCTCCTCCTGCTTCCTCTCCAGGATGGTCGGCAGAGCAGGTGGAACGATGGTCAGGTGGGGGACACCTGAGGGCATGGGGTCCTTCTCGATCACCGTTCCTGAAAAGGCCTGAGAGAAGAAGAGAGGTGTCAGTGTGATGTCAGCGCGTCGTCAGCGAGTCGTCAGCGCAAGGTCAACGCGACGTCAGCGAGTCGTTAGCGCGAGGTCACCGCATGGTCAGTGCGTCGTCAGCAAGTCATCAGCGCGTCGTCTGCGAGTCGTCAGCGCGACGTCAGCGAGTCGTCAGCAAGTCGTCAGCGCCACATCAGCAAGTCGTCAGCACGACGTCAGCGAGTCGTCAGCAAGTCGTCAGCGAGTCGTCTGCGCATCGTCAACGTCAACGAGTCGTCAGCGAGTCCTCTGCGCGTCGTCTGCGAGTCGTCAGCGCGACGTCAGCGAGTCGTCAGCAAGTCGTCAGCGCCACATCAGCAAGTCGTCAGCGCATCGTCAGCGAGTCGTCTGCGCATCGTCAACGTCAACGAGTCGTCAGCGAGTCCTCTGCGCGTCGTCAGTGCCTCGTCAGCAAGTCGCCTGCGCGTCTTCTGTGCGTTGTCAGCAAGTCGTCTGCGCGTCGTCAACGAGTCGTCTGCGCAGTTGTCTGCGCATCGTCAGCGAGTCGTCTGCGCAGTTGTCTGCGCATCGTCAGCGAGTCGTCTGCGCATCGTCAGCGTCAACGAGTCGTCAGCGATTCCTCTGCGCGTCGTCAGTGCCTTGTCAGCAAGTCGTCTGCGCGTTGTCAGCGTCAGCGCGTCGTCAACGAGTCGTCAGCGAGTCCTCTGCGCGTCGTCAGGGCCTCGTCAGCGAGTCGTCTGCGCGTCGTCAGCGCGTCGTCAGCGCGTCTTCTGTGCGTTGTCAGCAAGTCGTCTGCGCGTCGTCAACGAGTCGTCAGCGAGTTGTCTGCGCATCGTCAGCGAGTCGTCTGCGCATCGTCAGCGTCAGCGAGTCGTCAGCGATTCCTCTGCGCGTCGTCAGTGCCTTGTCAGCAAGTCGTCTGCGCGTTGTCAGCGTCAGCGCGTCGTCAACGAGTCCTCTGCGCATCGTCAGCGAGTCGTAAGCGCGTGGTCTGCGCATCGTCTGCGCGTCGTCTGTGCGTTGTCACCACGTCGTCTGCGCGTCATCTGAACGACGGTGCTCAGTGAGACGAGGCGCCGAGGCGCGTCAACGCTCACCTCAAAGCGGCTGGAGCTCAGCGGGGGCACGGTGGTGGGGCTGTCCTCCTCCGTGATGCCGTCGCTGGTGTCGCTGTGCGTGGCCTCGTCGTGACTGAAGCTCCGCCCCATCACCCGCCGCTCCTCGAAGTCCGCAGCGCTGCTCTCGCTGGTGTCGCTGCACACGCTGTTCTCGCGGCTGCGGGACTTCAGGATGGACTTCCTGGGGATGGGCTCGCCGTTCCTCACGTCCACGAAGAGCCTGACAAAAACACAAACCTCGTCAGCGAGCTGCGCTGCCGCCACGTGGTGGGGAGTCGGCGCCGCCCACACCTGTAGATGTCGGCTGGAGACGTGATTTTGTGGAGCTCGTGGTGGGCGTGTCCGTTGCTGTGGCCGTTCTTCTTCTTCCTCTTCGAATGCTCCTTCTGCTCCTTCCTCTCACTGAACTTTAGCGTGGTGTTCTTCCCCGTGTTGATCCTCACCTGAAACACAGGTGAAGCAGGTAAACGTGGACGCCACGGAACGGCGAGCCCTCCTCGTCTGTGAACGCACCTTCTTGGGTTCGACTGTGTGAGAGAAGAAGATGGTGGGGAGACGGCTGCCTTCCTCCTCCTCCTCATCGTCGTCTTCGGCTTTCCGGTCGGGGGGTGGAGTGCTGCTGGGAGGGGCGGGGCTCCAACCGGGCTTCAGGCTCAGGCCGTTGACGGGAGGGGCAGAGCTGGCCTCCTTCTCCTCCTCTGAGGAGGACGAAGACGAGTCCTCGCCGTTCATGTCTGCGGCGTCAGACAATCTGAGGAGAAACGTTTCTGATTCACTGAAGCTTTGAGAGCGTCCGAGAGAAGGAGGCGGAGTCTACCTGTCCCGCTCGTCCTGCAGCTCCTCCAATCTCTCCAGTTCATCCAACCGCCGCCACAACTCCTCCTCCGTCAGGACTCCTTTTGAGCTTCCTCCGTCCTTCTCCTCTTCCTCCTCGTTCAGGTCCAACATGACGTCCAGCTTTGGTTTGGAGTTTGGTTTGTGAGCGATTCTCTGCTTTCCTGTGAGAAGAAACGTCTCTGATCAGAGGGAAGTTCTCATGAAGATGGGAGGAGAAAGTCTGAAGATACCTTTAGTGACGACGGAGGTCGTGACCTCCTCTCTGATGTCCACATATTCTCCTTTACTCTGAAGCCCAGAAATCAAAAGATCAGAGAACGTGCAGAAATACGGCGGTATTTTTCTGCCAAAACTCTCCCACGAGAAATATCAAGCTCCAAGTTTTACGTTTTAATTTGCTTTTCAAATTAAAACTAAAAATGAAAAGAGGGAAAAAGAACTTTTATTTACTAATCAATTTCTAAACTACTGTAGTAAAAAGCATCATTTTTGCTGTTTCTATTTTTAAAAAACAGAAAATAAAGAGATCATGGAGTGGGGAAAACAAAAAGAGGAACTCTTAGAACATGAATTTAAACATTAATTTTGTGTTCGCTTCATTTTGAATTTGTAAAAAATAGAAACATCGAAAATTATTCATTTTACTTCTGTAGTTTATTGATAAATAAATAAAATAGTCCTCTTTCCCTTCTTTCTAGTTTTAGTTTTCATTTGAAAAACAAATTATATTTCCGGGTTTGTTGTTTTTTTTTCCTTCAATGTTGAGTTTCACACGAGCGCTCAGTCCTCCACGAGGGGGAGGAACTAGTTTTATGAGCGTAAGAATACTTTTATAGACGAGCAGGAAAGGTCACAGTAAGAATACGTCCACGAACGCGGAGCAGTTGAGGAGCAGGTGTGCTGGAACGTTCCTTGCACATCCTCGTGGGGGCGTTTTGGCGGGAATTTTACTCCACGCAGAAACGCGACTTACGGCCGACATGGTCTCCAGATCCTTGGCGAGCCCGACCCGAGACTCAAAGTTCTTCCTGGTCTTGGAGAGATCCTCCAGCTCTTTCTTCACGTCTGGAAAACAGATGCATTTTCATAAAACGAGAGGCCATCCGTGAAAAACACGCATCGCTGCGACGAGCAGCTGCTGAAGAGTTAAAACCCCAAACAAGCCGAGGAGAGGCGGGAGGGGGGAAGAAAAATGATGACACAAACAGTTCATAATATCTTCTGCCCTGAATACTACTCCGGATCATTAAATCTTCACAACAATTAAGCCCTTTCACTAATAGCAGCAGAGGGCCCTTGTTTCCATGGCAATCGGGAGCCCCTCCAGTCAGTGCATCAACTGGAAGTGAGGAAAGGTCAAAC